>NC_133662.1:118822051-119024039 GCF_037893015.1 Macrotis lagotis | reverse complement strand
ATTTCCAGGGATTCAATTTTAAAAAGTGCAAAAGAAGATGGCTTACCCTTACCAGATCTATATATTTTAAAGCATCAGTCATCAAAACTGTCTGGTATTGACTAATAAATAGAGTGGTGGATCAGTGGAATAGACTAGGTGCAATAGCAGGAAATGATTATGATAATTGTTGTTTGATAAATCCAAAGAGCCCAGCTATTGGGATTAAAAACCCTCTCCTCCATAAAAAACTGTTGGGAAAATTGGAAGTTAGTAAGAAACTTAGATTAGACCAACAGCTCAACCCTATACCAAGATAAGGTCCAAATGGATAAAGAATTTAGAATAAAAAACAATATTATAAGCAAACTAGAAGATCATTGAGTAGTATTCCATAGAACTGTCAGATCTATGGAAAGGGAAGTAGTTTAGGACCAAGGAAGAGATAGAGAACATCATTGAAAACAAACTAGACAATTTTTATTATATTAAATTAAAAAAAGTTTTGCATAGACAAAACCACTTTAACCAAGATGAAAAGAAATGTAGTAAATTGGGAAACACTTTTTACAACTAGTATTTCTGACAAAGGACTCATTCCTAAAATATACAGAGAACCTAGTCAAATTAAAAAAAACCAAGTCATTCCCCAATTGACAAATAGTCAAAGGATATACAAAGGCAATTTACAGATGAGGAAATCAAAGTGATCCATAGTCATATGAAAAATTGTTCTGGATTACTACTATGAAAAACAGATTCAGGAAAGATTATTTAAAAATTACTGGAATACCTTATTAGAGAAATGCAAATTAAAGCATCTCTGATCTCACCTCACATCTCTCTGACTGATCAATTTCACTAGAAAGGAAAATGATCAATTTTGGAAGGGATGTGGGAAATCTGTGCCACTAATACATTATTAGTGGAGCTGTGAACTCATCCAACTTTTCTGGAGATCAATTTGGAAATTATGCCTAAAAGGAATGAAAAATATCCTTTGATCCAGCAATACCACTATTGGGTTTATTCCCTGAAGAGATTATGAAAAAGGGTAAAAACATCAAGAAATAGAAATTAAGTGAATGTCCTTCAATTGGGGAATGGTTTAACAAACTGTGGTATATGTATGTCATGGAACGCTATTGTTCTATTAAAAACCAGGAGGGTTGGGAATTCAGAGAAACCTGAAGGGATTTTCATAAACTGATGCTGAGTGAGATGAGAAGAACCAGAAAAACATACACCCTAACAGCAACATGGGGATGATGATCAAGCTTGAAATACTTGCTCATTCCATCAGCACAACAATCAGGGACAATTTGGGGGTATTTGGGATGGAGAATGCCATCTGTATCCAGAGGAAAAAATAGTAGAATTTGAACAAAAACCAAAGACTATTACCTTCAATTTAAGGGGGAAAAGTTATCTTATTAGGTAATTTTGCTATCTTATAGTTTATTTTTCTTTCATAAGGATATGATTCTTCTTCCATCATATTCAACTTAGATTAATGTATACCATGGAAACAATGTAAAGACTAACAGACTACCTTCTGTTTGGGGGTGGTGGTGGTAGAGGGAAGAAAGAATAGGGAAAATTATAAAACTAAAATAAATAAAATATTTCTTTAAATACTTCAAAAATATTTTATGTTTTCTTCTATTTTTTCAGTCTTTTAGTTTTGTTTTATAGAGTGTTTTAGAGAGTCTAATTTCCACTTGTCCAGTTCTAGTTTTTAAAAATTAATTTTCTTCCATTAGCATTTTTTTTTCCTTTTTCTAATTGGTAAATTTTATTTTCCATCTGGTCAATTTTACTTTTAAAATTATTTTCTTCAGTTAATTATTCACAATTTTTCCTGCATGATTGTCATTTCTTTTCTCCATTTTTCTTCTCTTCTTTAGTTTTAAAATGCTTATTTTGATTTCTTCCAAGAGAAATCCCTTCTTTTTAGAACTGAGACTAGTTCATTAACCCTTTAAAGGCTTCACATTTAGGCATTTTGTCACTGTTTTCCTCTTTGAGAAGGTGTTTTTTTCACCACTATCAAAATATTTGCTTCAATGGGAAGCATTCATTTTTGTTTTTCTGACCATTTTGTCAGTTGAGATCTGTTCCAGTGGTGCAGGGTGTATAGTCCCAATATTTTTTTTGCTTGGGGACAGGAGTTTTCGATCCTGGTTTTCCCCACTCTGGAGTTTGCAGTATTGTCAATTTTCTCCCATTCCTAGGATATCTCAACAAGGCACCAGATGCCCAAGACTTGAATCCTTATTCTCTGATCTGGAGTTGTGACCAAAATGATTGGCAGAGCCTTGTCAGGACCTTAGTTGCAATGTGGCTAGAAACCTTTCCCTGGATCCCCTGCTCTCCCACCTATAGTAGGCTACACTCTTCTTTTACCTATTATACAGATTTTTTCCTGAACTTCCTTGAAGATATCTCACTGAAAAGTTGTTTCACTGATTTTGGTGGGTTCTGTTGCTTTAGGATCTGTTTAGAGACTTCATTCAAAGTTGTTTTGGGAAAAGCTCTGGAATATTCCTACTTTGTACCACCTTATTGGCTCTTCACCAGAAGTCCTCCTGTTTCAGATTTCTAATATCTATGTGGTTTCTAATATCTATGCACATCACTAAACCTATTTTAGAACCAAATTCTTCAGCTGTAAAACTGGAATAATCATATCTGTATTTATCTCAAAGGATTGTTGTAAGAATTAAAATAGAAAATATCTGTAAAGTGCTTTTCAAACCTTAAATTGCTAATTAAATGTAGCTCTTGCTATTTTTATTATATAGTATAACTTTGTGGTTCTGGAAGACATGACTGCAAGAGTGGGAGATTTTAGAATTCATATATTGGAAAGTTGATGATGCTGTAACTGAAATCATTTGGGACACATTAAGGTCCTTGATTGCTTGGGGAATATGATGAAGTTAGTTCTCAAATGGGTACAGACAATTTGTTAATCGAGAGAAGAATGCTGTTAAGATATTGGAAAACATTTATAAGGAAATAAGGTCTATTGGTAAACTTCAAGAAAAAGCAAAATGACTCCATTTCCTAGAACTACTATGTCCTGAAGGTATATGATGATTTATGTGATGTCCTTGATTTCTGAGATGAAAAATCATTTAGACAGATAAAGATTTTTGCTTGGATTTTTTCTGGCTTTGTGAAACACGTTGACCATTATTTAGAGTAAGAATACATTTCTTTTGAAAACAGAGGGATCAGAGAAATCCACATTTAAATATTGCTGTTTTATACTTTCTATAAGAAAGAATAAAGTTTCTTCAAGATAAAACTAAAGATAGTTTTTGGATTGATCTTCATGCATGCTGACATATAGATGATTTTGAAACTGACGAGATCTAAGAATGTTATTACAGAAATCTCAACCTGCCTGTGTTCCTTTTTAGGAAATATCTAGATAAAGAATGCAATCTAAATACATTTTCAGAAGTGAAAAGATACCTATAGAATTTGTTTCCCCAGTCACAATATTTAGGGACTAGCAAGAAATCAACTCCAGGGAAGTTAGTCTATTGTTAGTTTATTATGAGTCTTCAACATATTTAGATACATGTGAGTGCCTAATGGAAAGGCAGGAGATAAACTTTAATATAATCCTTTGGATTAGAAGGAAGTACATTGATATCTCCTTGACAGCATGCACAGCTTTCATCTGTATTGACTAGAGCTATTATGGGAGGGGGGAAATTCCAGAATCTGGATGTAAAATGTATTTGGAGTTAACGTGGTTCATGGTATATGAGAAATATCTTTAAAAGCTGGTTTTAAAACTCTGTCCTTAAATTGGGCAAATAAATATTTTGGGATAATCATTTTAATCAATGAAAAATAAAATACATTAATGAGATAATGATAACTTCATGATCAATAAGGATATACAATGAAGAAATGAGGAAGGGAGGAAGGAGGAAGAAGGCCTTCCTAATAATAAGTGATATGAGAAGGAGAAGATTACCTTTTTAATTTGATTTGGTCCTAATAAACCTCTCAATATATATGCATGCATATAATATACATATATACATACATAAATGTATAAATGAGCTTTTCTTTACATGTCAGGTCAGGATATGCATGCATTCAGAGCAATTCACAATCCAGAATTTACAAAAGAGTATCTTCTGTTCATGTCAAGACATTATCTATGCCGAGTGACTGTTGGTCTCATGTTATCTGAGCTCTTCCCCATTTCTCTTGTCTATTGGATCTCAATTATTTATAAGAGTGCTATGTTCTTTAATTTCTTCTGTTAATATGCAATGACTAAATTGATTTTTCTTGACAAAACAAAGTTGATGTTTTATTAATAAGTGTTAATGGAAGAATTTCTGAACCTAGAAGTACCCCCTAAAATAAATCAGATTATTTTCTGGAGTTTGCAAAAGCAGAACAGAGCAGTAGAGAATTCTCAGCTGTCCAAAAGGAAAAGGAAATGGGGGGAGGCAGGGAGTGAATGAAGATTAAGTAAAAAGACACCCATATTCACAATAAGCCCAGGGAGCAGGATGTCTGTAAAGTCCTGAGTAAGATCTCAAATCTATAACTACAGCTTCTTTGAGCTGATCAAGTTGATTTTGTGATTTCTGGAAGCTGCAAGAATCACCAGCTTAAGGTGGCGCATTGAATAGAACACCCACGCTGGAGTCAGGAAGACCTGAGTTCAAATCTGGATTCAGATACTTAATAATTACCTAACTGTGTGACTTTGAGCAAGTCACTTAACCCCAAAAAAGGAAAGAATAGCCAGATTAGGCTAGAATTCACTCTCAAGGTACTGCTGATACATCAAGCAGCTCTGAGCCTCAAGAGTCTTTCTGATTGGCTAGTTTTTATGTAACTCCATTGTCTTGTTTTCTTCTAAGAAAGAAAAATTTTGTGACCAATCAAAGAAGCTATATGATCCTAACAATGCCCATGTTCACATTAGTAATTGTAGAATATCACAAATTGCAGAGAATAAAATTAATGTTAGCAGTAGTCTCCCAGCTAATGCTGTCTATTGGTTTGAGTTCCTTGGAGTCCAACTTCATAGTTATTTCTGTTAAGGATACCCCACCCCTATGAACCAATATTCCCTCAAATTCTCACCGATAAGAGGCCTACTTCTAAGATTATCTTTGATTGACATACAATGCAACTAAGTGAAATGATCACGGTTATTCACTATCATTTTGCATTTCTCCCAGGAATAAGCCCTCTGATTTGGTATTTTTGCCAACACAAGTCTTTGATCATCTCCTTGCATATAAGCATCTGTTTCTCTAGGGTTCAAGCCACCTTATAGTCACAATAAAATTCATTCATAAATCACAAAGAAAAATAAGAAAACAAAGAAACAGTAATATAAAATAGCTCAATATCTGATATAACACTGTCAATCATATGTAGAAAACTACTTTTTTCCTGACTTTCAGTGTTCAATCAAGAAAACATAACTCTAAATTACACACTATAAAGAGAGCATTTGAATTATAAGTTCTGGACATGGTTAATTTTATTTCCCACATTCTCAATTCTTTGATAAAAAATAAGAAATTTATTCCAAAGAACTCTATTCACAGTTGCTGAGAGAAAAGATGTTTTTATTATACAAAGGCTAATATGATTCAAAATTTAATTTCAAACCATTAAAGAAGAATAACTTAGTCCTGTTTTACTTGAATAATTATAGGGAATTTAATTTATTAACTAAACCATAATAGACATATCATTTTTCTATCAATTCTAAGCATTTTTGTGGTATGCATTAATATGTCCTTTTACAGAAAATAATAAGAAAGAACAAGCAGTCTATAGAACTTTATTTCTTTCTTTTAAATACTACATTAGGAATCAGAGAACATTATTATTTCTAAAATAATTACACTAAGTATCTTTATGACTTTGGGAATCTGAACAACAATTTCCTAATTTGTGGAATTAGGAGTTTGGATTAAGTGATGATTATTTCTAAGACCTCTTCTAGTATTAATAATAGTAATTGTAATTATAATAGCTATCATTTATATAGTGAATCATTAATATTTATATAGTCAAAGTTTGAAAAGCACTTTAAAATATTATGTCATTTTATACTCACAACAATCTTGGTATTTAGATATTATTATTATCTTCACGATGAGGAAAATAAGGCCGACAGTATAAGTAACTTGCCAGAGTCACACTACTAGTGTGAATTCAGATATTTATGACTCCAGGCCCAACAATCTATCCAAATGTATTATAAATACTTAGTCCTAACCCACAACATCTGTTGAAATATGAGCTCCTAGAGGTCAGTAACTGTAATTTCTTTTCCCCCAATCACTATCATTTAGTTTCTGACTAAAAGTTATCATTTAATAATTTGATGATTGATTGATCAATATTGAAATTTTGCTATATTTGGAGTATGAAGTTAAATTGAAAAACAAAAATTGTTTTCCATCATCTTATATATTATTAATAGAAACATTGACAACTGGAAATCTGACTAAACATATGGGAAGAGAAGAAAAAGGATTTATTAAGAGCCTACTTGAGACATCCAGGAAGGAGTTAAGATGGCAGTGTGATGTTAGCAAACTCCCAGAACTCTTCCCTGCACATCATTAAAAGAAGCCAATACATAGACGTTAAAGCTACCAACGATCCTACCAAAAAAAATGGAATTGGATAAATAGAAGCTAATGACTGTATGAGACACCAAGATTCCATGAAACAAAATCAAAAGATGGAAAAAATTCAAGAAAATGTAAAATGACTTTTAGAAAAAATAAATGACCTGGAAAACAGATACAGAGAGATAATTTATGAATTATTGGTCTACCTGAAAGCCCAGATCAAAAATGAGCCTTGAAAATATCTTTCAGGAAATTATCATGAAAAACAGTCCTAATATACTAGATCAAGAAGACAAAATAGTCTTTGAAAGAATACACAGAACACCTCGAGAAAGAGATCTCAGGATAAAATCTCTAAGGACTATCAAAGACAAATTCCAGAATTCTCAAGTATAAGGGAAAATACTACAAGCAAACAAAAAACCCCAACAATTTAGATATGGCAACAGAGTCAGAATTACACAGAACTTACTGGCTTCAATTTTAAAGGATTTGAGGACCTAGAATATAATATTTTGAAGACCAAAGGACCTTGGATCACAACCAAGAATTAAATACTCTGCAAAATTCTGAATTTTCTGTCAGGGGGAAAATGGATTTTCTTTTTTAATTAATTAATTAATTGATTGGTTGATTTTTTTCATTAATTTGCCCATGTATATATTTAAGTTGCAAAATTTCCTTCCATCCCCCCTTCCCACCCCTCCCCTCAGCAACGAACAGTCAGGTTAGCATTATATATATATATATATATATATATATATATATACACATATATTTTTGATAAACATGTTTAAGAGATGTTTAGTAATTTTTGGTATGAGGAATTAGGATTGAGAGAAAGAGACACAAAAGAACAAATTTTTATGAAGTGTTCATCAGTTTCTGAAAAGTTGTTTTTTTTTTATTTTGTTTTGTTTGCTTTACTTTCTTTGGAAGGGGATAGCAATTGTCCATAGTCAGTCTAAAATGGTTGTTCTAACTCTCTGAAGTGCTAAGAAGAGCTACTTCAATCAAGGTTTACCATTTCACAGTGGTGTTGTTGTTAATGTGTACATTGTTCATTTGGTTCTACTCCCTTTGGTCAGCATCATTTCCTCTAAGTCATCCCATGCTTCTTTAGAGGCTGATCATTTATGTCATCTTATAGAACAACAATATTCCAGGGTATTCATGTACCATAACATGTTTAGTCATTCCACTATTGATGGGCATAAAAGACGGATTTTCAAAGAAATTGAGAACTCCCAAAATTTTCTGACAGAAAGACCAGAATTAAACAGAATTCAATCTTTAAATACAAGCCTCAAGAGATATATAAAAAAAGATAAATGAAATGGGGGAAAACACTAGGCAAGAACATTAAATTATATGTGTGTATGTATATATATATATATATATATATATATATATATATATATATATATATATATATATCCTTACAAGGGAAGGTAACACTTGCAACTCTTGAGAATTTTATTTTTCTTAGGACAGTTAAAGGGTTAAATATAGTTGAAGTGATTTTACTTAAAGGATATGGGTATAAATGTGGCATGAAGCAATGTGGATTATGAGGCTAGAGAGCCTACTTTATGAAAAGGTTTTATCGTAGTACATCCTGACAACAACCCTAGGAGAAAATTGCTATTATTATCCTTATTTTACTATTGAAGGAAGACATACAAAGGTTAATTGACTTGCCCTGGGTCCCATTGCATGCAGCTGAGGTTTGATTTGAGCTCAGGTCATTCCTGCCTCTAGATCTGGTGTAACATTCCCACTAAGCTACCTCTGAAGATGGAAGAAGAAATGTTGTGAAAATGAAACAGCACATAAGGGAGTTTGACTGAAATCAAAGAAGAGTAATGTCCAATAAGTAGGTAATGTGGTGAATAGAATGCTGTGCTGAGTCAGGAAGAATTGAGTTCAAATCCTGCCTCAGAACTATCTTACAGTGTGACCTTGGAAAACCATTTAAATTCTGTCTTGCCTCTCGATCAATGATCTACTGGAAACGGAAATGGCAAAACACTCCAATATTTTTATCAAAATAATCTCTTGGTCATGTTCAAGAAGTCATGAATATGGATATGGTTGAGCAACTGAACAACTGTCTAATAAGCTTTCAAAAGTTATCTAAAGCTTCCTTTTCTTTTACAACATGACTAATATGAAAATATCTTTAACATGGTAATGCATGTATTATCTATTATCAGATTACTTGTAGTCAGGGAGAAAGGGGAAAGAAAGCACTGAGGGTGAAAAATGTGGAACTCATCTTACAAAAATAAATATTGAAGGCTATTTTTCTGTGTTGTTGAAATAACAGATAAATAATTTTAAAATAAAAATAATAAAAAATTATCTGAAGACAGATTGTGAGTAATTTTAAAAGCCAAATTGAGTTTGAAGTTTGTCTTAGAACTCATTGGGACCCAGTGATGTTTCTTGTTTTATAGAAAAAAGCAATTTTGTCAAATATATGGGGCATAAATTGAAATTAGGTGAAGATAAGTGAGACAAAGAAAATAATTAGGGGGTTACTATTATAGTACAATTTTATTGTTTGATTCACCAAAGAAAAAAGGAAAGGAAAAGTCAAGAATGACACACTTTAGATATTTTTTAAGCTTTACCTTAGCTGCTTGTGTTCTAAATGCAAGTTCAATGAGCAAAGGGTGGATTTACTTCTAGAAGGCAAATTAAATCAATATTGACAATCTCATTATAAACAAAACCAAGAAAAGTAAAGAAGTCTCATTTTTCTTCCTTTTTAGAAGTCACTCAACAGCTAGAATTGGTTTTATAATGTACCACAAAGCAACATGAAATACCATTTCATGACATTTGCTCCCCTCTCTTTGCGGTGCTCATGATCAGTATTGACAAAAGGATCATCATGAGAATGATTGCCACTTATGAATCAACATTTGTTTCAGAGGTTGAAGAAATAGGGAAAATTTATGAAGAAATCAATTCAACTCTCCAAATTAATTCACTATCTACACTGATACTTGATAATTTTAATTCAAAGGTGGGTATAAGATATGATAGTTAAAAACAGTTAGAAAATATGGACTGGGAATAGCAAAAGAGAGAGCCTAAAGACTTATGTGCTATAAGATGGTCTCTCCTCTTTATCATATGAATGCTTTCTTTCAAAAAAGGATCTGATGATTTCTCTCTCATCACATTCAACTGAGTTCAATGTATAACAGGTAAACACTAACAGAATGCGTTTTGTGGGGGTGGGGCGAGGGAAACAAGAATGGGGGAAATTTTAAAACTCAAAATAAATAAAATCTTTCTTTAAAAAAATGATCTGAAGTTATTTATCACCCACTTGTTAAGTGCTTAAAAAAACCCCAATAACTAAGTACTCTTCTATGAGCTTGTGCAAAATTAAAGCTTTACCTTTAGGGTATTTATAATTTAGCAGAGAAGGTAAAATATCAGATATAAATTATTATATGTTAGATATTATAAGTGTATACAGTTCAAGATTACTGGACCCATCCTAGGATTTTGGGTTAGATGAAACCTTTAACAAATGTCTTTAGTTTACCAAAAAGGAAATGAAATCTAAATAATTAAAGTGACTCATCCAAGAGCTCACAACAAAGTGACTTGCAGAGACACAGAAGATAAATTAATGGAGACAGAGTCTACTACAGGATGTTACAAGGTTTCTATGCTGTTGAATAAGTAGAAACAATGTGTCAGAAAATGGCTATCCTTATTACTGCTGTCTCTAAGATGAAGTGGGAAGAAACTTATAATCAAAAATATTTTCATAAAGGTATTGTATAATCATCAAACTTTTAACAAAATGCTTTTGTTTCAAAAAATCATATGTAGAATCAAATCTTCTGACTAAGATCGATATAAATTCTGCTAAACATCGGCCAATTTTCTTTGTTATTGATAGCAACCATGAGCCATTTCTAAATATGTTGCCATTTCATGAATGGATATTCTATTACAGCATGGGCAAATCATTTTCACAACAAAAAATTCAAGTGTGATAAATTCTTCTTGCTTTTAAAAAAATTGAAAAAAATATTTGTTCTTATTTTAAAGGTAATAATGGGGAAGCTTCAAGGCATTCTAAACACAATGTAATATCATTATGATGAGATGTGTTTTTAAATAATAAAGACATCATTCATATAGCCTATACATTATGAGAAAAAGTTAACAATTTGGAATGTAACAGTTCTGATGGCAAGGTTAAATCTGGGATGTTTCATTTTCTTCAGATGAAGCAGTTAGGAAGGTTATCCATAACAAAGTCAATTTATTTCTTGTGTGGTTGGGAAATAAATTTATGATGAGAAATGACATGCATAAAACCCTATATGAACACTCTAAGATTTATTATACGAAATGAAGAAAGGTAGAGTTCTGCAGAAATTATATCTCTGTCTTTCATTTTTAACATAATTAACAAAAGCTTATTCTTTGCCCTGCTAAATGTACATGTAGGTAGTACCAATGTGACTTATAATGAATGTCTACCTTGAATGATTGTGTATGGAAGAAAAAAGAGTGATTTAACAGTAACAGAAAGTTACTACTATGTACTGGGCCTTCTTTCTTACTCTTGTGCTATATGTGGTTTTCTTTTCTTTGTTATTAATATTATTATTTTTGCAAAGCAGTGGGGTTAAGTAACTTGCCCAAGGTCACATAGTTAAGTTAGTATTAAGTGTCTGAGATTGAATTTGAACTCAGGTCCTCCTAACTCCAGGGCCAGTGATAGTGGTTTTCTTTTCTTTCTGTTGTTTACACATTTGTTTCCGTGGAAAAGTTCTACAAGCAATCTGAATTAATAACTCAGACCAGTCCTTGGAATATAAGTGCAATGAATGGAAAATCTTCACTCAAAAGACATACTGTAGTCAAAGAGAAAACAAGGACCTCTCTCTCTCCCTCTCTTCCTCTCTTTCATTGGTACATATATGCTGTATATGTTTCTTTTATTTTATATAATACATTTGCTCTCTATATAAAATTTATATTCTCAGCTCTAAATATAAATATCCAGATCTAGCTATCTAGTAAAAATACAAGATTGCACAAGTAATTAAAACAAATTACTTAAGGAGGGAATGTACTACATTTGGGATATTAAAAAAGCTTCTTGTAGAAGATAATAGTAGAGCTATATCTTAAAAGATAAAAGAGAATTTATCAAATATGTTAGACATTCCAAAGAAAAGGAGACAGGCAAAAAAGTCAGTGCAAGGAAAAGGAAGGAAGCTTAGGTGCATTTTGCCATTATTAAGCATGGTATTAAGTTGTCACCCAGGTTGCTTTTTTGGCATTGGGTTTGTTATTGGTTTGTTGGTATTGCTTTATTTATTTTCTTTTGTTGTTTTTCTTGTTTCAATATGGAGATGGAAAATCTTGTCCCTCTACATGGAACATGGACCCAGATTTATGGGTATGGTCAGAGTGACTAAGATGATACCAAAAGCAGGGATGTGACTCAGAGAGTGGGTTACGATTTTTTTGAATGCAGATTTCCACATAATTGGATTTGTCCTATAGCAAATTCTGATTTATGGGAAGAAGGATAATACACTGGAGCACATTAATGTCATCTTGGAGTTCAAATGCTGAAATTTAGGGAGTATACCCAGAAATTGGAGAATGATTATGATTAATATGGTAGTAAATCTGTAATATGGAAACTCACAAACAAACTTTCCTATAACTCTTATTGAAGTGAATAAATCTCTTCTATTGTAGGCCCTTTGTCATTTTCACTCAAAAGTAAGAACAAAAGAATTGAATCAACCTCAGATTCCTAGAATGTTTGTGAGTACAATTAATGCAGGAGAAAGAGGTGAGAGGTGGAGGTTCCTTTCTTAAAAGAGGAGCTGTATAGGAGCAGTCTGAATTTTCTATTCCCAGATTCTTTATATTATTTTGGATTATTTAAAATATAATTTCCTCTCCTCTTTGTATAACATTTTTTTTAGGTTTTCTTTGCAAGGCAAATGGGGTTAAGTGGCTTGCCCAAGGCCACACAGCTAGGTAATTATTAAGTGTCTGAGGCTGGATTTGAACTCGGGTACTCCTGACTCCAGGCCCAGCGCTCTATCCACTGCACCACCTAGCCGCCCCTTTTGTATAATATTTTGTATTCTTCTTCTCTCTTGTTCTTTATTACCCTTGTTCTATATAGATATTTTTCTTTTCTTTCTATGGTTTACACATTTGTTCCTATGGAGAAGTTTCAGAAGTTGCGATCAGAATTAGTATATTTTGACCAATCATAACTTACATTTGCATTACTCAATTGCATTTTCATTAATTGCCTATTATGTGCACTGTACTAGAAATTGGGGACACAACACAAAGAATGAATGGTAGAAATTACTCTCAATGAACTTCCATTTTAAGCACAACTATTTACAAAGCTCATTCAAACTCCCCATTAACTATATAATTTATTTTATTTTGATCAAGTCACTTATTCTGCTTTATTCTCCTTTTTCTCAACTAAAAAGAAGAGACAGTTAGAATACAGCATGTCTGAGGAGGAAATAGATCCATCGTGAAGACACTGAAATTTTTATTTATCCTCCTGCTGTTTAACCTCTAAGGATTAATGCCTGTATTGTAGACTTTTATTACTGCTTCTTAGCTAGTTGTCTTGAGCTATGACACAATGCATTGCTAATGAATTGTGGCTAACTTTATAGACTGAAAATCAAAATTCTTCTGCTTTTGCTGACATAGAAACATTCCAGATGATATTATGTAACCTACATATCCAATATCTTGTTTACCAAACAAACAGAAGGAGAGGTAGGAAAAAAGTGATTTAATCAGTGTCTAGACCTCCTGGCAATCATTGTATCAGTACAAAGCAATATTTTATGGGTTCAAAGGTAATGTCCTGGAGGAATCTGAATTAGATGTAAAAGAAAAAAGCAAACAAGTTTTCAAGCTTTTATAATTGTCCTTGGAATGGCATGCTAGGAATTCACAGAGGAATTAGATTTACACTTAAATGCTTCAAAGATCAATGTTTAAGAAAATATAGGGATTGTTTTTCAGTTTTAGGATTCCTACAGGAGACATTATCCATAGGAGATTAAGTCTATAAATTTAAGCCAAGAGTTTCAATGCCCAATTGTTTAAGTACCAGATTAAAAAGATTAATTGGAGACAAAGATTTGGAACAGGAGACTTTGTTCTTGTACATCCATGTGTTTGTGTTAAATAGCTTCATGAACTCTATTTGCTCCAGTTAGTAGCAGGAGAAATAGTCAAGTAATGTGAGATCCACAATTGTTTCTATATCTTCTCTATCCCCTACATCAATGGTTCAAATTCAAAGAGAAAGAAGGCAGCTAAACCACACATAAAGATTCCTGCATGCCACAAATAGACTTAGAAAAAACCACAAATTAACATTATTAATGTTTTATTATATTTTTGTTTATATTGCTACATATATCCCAATTACATTTCAATTTGGTTCAGGCAGTACTGTTACCTATGGGGGGTATTAGACACCTCTGTTCTACTTCCTATTTATAACTACCTCTTTTGAAACTTGTTTGGGAAAAAATGAACAAGATACAGAAAACCAAACACAATACATATTTGTTCATAACATCATAATTGTACCTCAAAGGAATAATAATTATGGGAATGATTATCAAATTATGTTGAGGAATAGAGAGATCCCGTGGCAATAGATATTAATAAACTTGTGACCTTGCTTAGTCCTAATGAAAAAACAAACATTATTTAACCAAAGACACAGAAATGTTGGCAAATATGATATAAGCATATAATTTACACTATTTTTTTCACTTCAGTGACCATTCTATATTTAATGGGATCAACAGAGTGTATTTCTAGCCAGTTCTTTAGTCATAGCAACCATTCACTCTCTTAATTACTCTTGTCTTGAACAAGGATTTTCAGGTTCAACACTATGTTGAACCAGCATTTCATCAAAAGGAATACATTATGAAGGTGGCTATAACAATAAAATAAATTCCCCATAGTGTGCAGCAGGTAATTATTTTTCAGAAGTTGAGTTGCACAATAATCCTTGTGTAAACAAGACATTTCTATGTATTTTGTTAATGACCATTAATTAATTTTGCCTTGATGTAATGCAAAAAATTCATTGGAAAGCTGTGTATTGAATTAAGCACATTGTGAATTTTCAGAGCAACACTGAAATGATAACAAAAGTGGGCATAGATAAGCTTTTAATTGCAATTCATTCAACTGAGGTCTTCTATTTTCATAACCTCTTATTTTTCATTAGTTAACTGTCAGTTTTTGATATAGTTGTTAATTGGAGTTGAAACGAAGAGTACATACACTGTTTTCCATTCACATACTCAGTTTGTCCAGGAAGCCAAACATTCATGGAACGATAAGTAGTATGGTTTTTTCTAGACTTCCAGGGATAGCATTATGGAACTGAATAAAAGGGAGATAATTATTTGAACATAATGGAGGGAGGGGGGTAGTTCTCTTTTTTTTTTTTAACAATATGGCTTTTAAATTGACTTTAAATATAATGAGTATAAATATACTATAAGCTATGATGTTTGTCCTTTGATCTTAAAGATATTCATGACATCATATGATGTCTTGACAAGGACATGGATATAAGTGAGAGGAGACTGTGCTGTCTCCAGTCTCACTTTTTCCTCCAGTCATCTGGGTCCAATGGGCAGATATGAATCAGAATGACTGAAGATGGACTTGGATGCAGGACAATCAGGGTTAAGTGACTTGCCTAAGGTCATGCAGCTACTAACAGTCATGTGTCTGAGGTGAGTTTCTAATTCCCATCCTCCTGACTCCAAGGTCAGTGCTTACCCACTGCCCCAACTAACTGCCCCACTATAAGGTATACTCATAAAAGAAAGCAATATTTACTTGTCCATAACATTCAAAACCCAATTCATTATATTATACATTTCAACAAAATTATTTAGAGTAGTAAAGTTACAAGACCTAATCCTTATGCTTTACATAATGATGTCCTGCTGTTGGGCAGGACCTGAAAATTATGTGATTCTTCTTAGAGTTACTCCCTTTTCATGCCATTACTGAATCTATCCATGTCATTACCTCCTCAATATGTGGCCATTCATGTCCTCCTTGGAGGGTTGCATTATACTGTGGAATACATAGTCCAATCATCTTCACCTTCATTTAGAAATCTTTCCTCCTTGTATCTATTAGCAGGGTCTTTTAACTGATTTTCTGGAAAAAATGGAATTAAATTCAAATTGCTCAGGATCATTCTAAGAGAACTGTACATCCTCAGAATTAGAGAGGATATGCTAAACTGTCACAGTACCTCAGTACATTCTTTTTCTGCTAATTGCTAATTACTGAAGGTCCTTAGTTCTTACCAGAATAGAGGCAATTTAATGTTAGTATAAGATTAATGTTTCCTATATCCAAATCAGAGAAGGAACCTTAAGACAGCAACTACCTGGTCCAGTTCTTTTCCTTCAGGCATGTAAATTTACATGCTTCTGCTCTCTCTGTCTTTCTCTTTCTCTGTCTCTATCTCTCTCTCTCTCTGCCTCTCTCTGTCTGTGTCTGTGTCTGTCTGTCTCTCTGTCTCTCTCTCCTCTCTCCCTCTCATTTCCAGAAATTCCACTACTTCCACATGCTATTGCTTTATGTCATAGCCAAGAAGCTATCCAACTTTAAATTTAAGCCTATTTCCTTTTATTCTATCTTCCATATGCCTCTCTATGTCCTTGTCACCTACAACAATATTCTGAACTCAGGGAGCACTCAAAGAAATGTTTGCTATTGGGGTTAATGAAAAAAAAAAGGAATGAGGGAATTTAAACAATCTATTCTATAGCAAAACTTAGCATATATTATTTAACTTTAAGATAATAGCTCCTTCTAAATCTGAAAAGCTTGGATCATCCATTCAAGGTCATGAATTTGAAAGATATTAATATATTTTAGAGCTATTTATTCATACAATCATAGATTTTTCAGTAGGAAGGGGCTTTTACTAGATTTAGTCCTGTAGAAAAGTCCATGAAAACCTATACTATTCCTAATAATAGCACAGAATTTGAAAGTTGGAAGTACAAATAACTGAGTGTGCTAGTAAATATTTAATAAACATCACTTTGAGAATGAACATGACATTCTCTTCAGTTTGATTTGACTTCTTAATATTTTCTCTATCATTTTCTTCTTTTTTGCCCACTTCATTTTTCTTTTTTGATATTTTATTTTTCCAATTACATATAATGAAAGGTTTTCAACATCCACCCTTATGCATATGAATATTTTTAAGTTACAAAATTTCCTTCTACTCTCCCTTCCCACCCCACTCCCCTCAGCAGTGAACAATTAGATTAATATTATACAAAAACAATTGTATTAGGCAGATTTGTCATTTTTGGTATGAGGAATTAGGAATAAGGGAAAAATACATAAAAATTATTTTTTTAAAATTGATTGTATTATTCATCAGAGTCTGAAGGATTTTTTTATTTTGTTTTATTTTTTCTTCCTCTGGATGAGGATAGCACTGTTCATAGCCAGTCTAATAGGGCTGTCCTAGCTCTCTGAACTGTTAAGAGCAGCTGCATCCATCTAGCTTATGCTTCTCCCAATGTTGCTGTTAATATGTGCATTGTTCTTTTGGTTCTGCTCCCTTCACTCAACATCAAAAATTCTGTAACTCATTCCATGCTTCTCTAGAGTCCAACCATTTATGGTTTCTTATAGAAAAATAGTATGCCATGATATTCATGTACCGTAACTTGTTGAACCATTCCCCAAATGATGTGTATCCTCTCAATTTCCAATTTTTGCCACTACAAAAAGAGCAGCTTTGAATATTTTGGAACATGTGGAACTTCTCCCATTTTTTATATTTCTTCTGGATATTGACCTAGAATTGGAATTGCTGGGTCAAAGGGGAAAAAAAACCAAACAGTTTTATTGCTCTTTTGGCATATTGCTCTCCAGAATGGTTGGATCCATTCACAACTCCACCAGCAATGTATTAATGTCTCAATCTTCCCACAACCTCTCCAACATTGATCATTTTTCCAATTTGTTATTTTATCCAATCTGAGCAGTTGGAGTTATTTCAATTTGCATTTTTTAATCAATAATGATTTGGAGCATTTTTTCATATGATTATATATATATATATATATATATATATATATATATATATAACTTTAATTTCTTCATTTGAAAACTGCATATTCATATCCTTTGAACAGTTATCAATTGGGGAATGACTTAGAAACTTAAAATTGGTGCAGTCCTCTATATAGTTTAGATATTAGCCCTTTATCAGAACTCATAATTCTGAAGATTGTTTACCAGCTTTTTGATTTCCTTGTAATTTTGGCAATATTGATTTTATTATTGCAAAACCTCTCCAAATTAATATTGTCAAAATCATTCATTTGTAGTTTATAATGTACTCTATTTCTTGTTTGATCATAAATTTGTTACCTTTGCATAGATCATATAGATAGAGTATTTCACAGTCAATTTATCTATGGTGTTGCCCTTTATGTCTAAATCCTGATACCCATTTTGACCTTATTTTGGTATATGGTATGAGATTTTTGTTAAATAGTGAGCTCTTTTGCTAGAAGTTAATGAGCTTGGGTTTGTAAAACAGTAGATTACTATAGTGATTTATTACTGTTTCTTTTGACCTTATCATAATCCACTGATCCATTACTCTATTTTTTAACTAATACTAGCAGTTTTGATGACTTCCACTTTATAACATAATTTTAGATTTGGAATGTCTAGACCATCTTTCTTTACATTTTTTTCATCAATTTCTTTATTATTCTCGAACTTTTTTTGCTCCAGATTTTTTTACTTCTTTTGTACCATATTTTTAGCTCAGTAAAATAATTATTTGGCAGTTTGATAGGTATGGCCCTGAATAAGCAATTTACTTTGGGCAGAGTATTCATTTTTACTATATTAGTTCAACCTAGTCATGAAAAATTGAAATTTTTTTCCAATTATTTAGATATGATTTTATTTGGGTGAAAAATGCTTTATAATTATCTTCATACAGTTTCTGGGTTTATCTTGGGAGGTAGATTCCCAAGTATTTAATGTTGTCTACAGTTCTTTAAATGGAATTTATCTTTCTATCTCTTCCTCTTGGGTTTTGTTTACATATACAGAAATGTGGACTTATGTGGGTTTATTTTATATCTGTCTACTTTGCTGAATTTGTCAATTTGTGAATTTGTCAAGGATTGTATTCTCAGGTTCTGTAAGTATACCATCATGTCATATGAAAGGTGTGAAATCTTTGCTTCCTCATTGCTAATTCTGAGTCCTTCACTTTCCTTTTCTTCTCTTACTGCTAGAGCTAACATTTCTAAAACTATATTGGATTGTATAGTGGGCATGCGTATTCACCCCTGATCTTATTGAAAATGCTTCAAGTTTGTTCCCATTACATAAAATAATTTTTGATGGTTTTAGATAGATGGTTTTAGATGGTTTTAGATAGATACCAGTTATTTTTTAAGGGAAACTTCATTTATTTTTAACTTTCTAGTGCTTTTAATAGGAATAGATATATTTTATCTAGGGCTATTTCAGCATCTATTGAGATAATCATATGATTTCTGCGGTTTTACTATTGATATTTTCCATTATGCTGAGTATTTTCCCAAAATTGAACATCTCTGTCTACCTGGTATAAATCCTACCTGATCATGGTGTATTATCCTAGTAATAACTTGCTGCAATCTCATTGTTAAAATTTTATTTAAGATTTTTGCATCAATGTTCATTAGGGAGATTGGGCTATAATTTTCTTTGTCTGTTTTGATTCTTCCTTGTTTAAATATCAGCATTATGTTGGTGTCATAAAAGGAATTTGGTAGAACTCCTCCTATTTTTGAAAATAGTTTATGTAGAATAGGAATTAACTGTTTGGTAGAATTTATCTGTAAACCCATCTGAATCTGGAACCTTTTTCTTAGGGAGTTTATTGATGGTTTCTTCAATTTATTTTTTCTGCAATGGTATTATTTAAGCATTTTATTTCCTCTTCTGTTAATCTGGACAGTTATTAATCCATTTCTTTACAGTTATCAAATTTATTGTCATACAGTTGAACAAAATAGCTCCAAATTATCTCTTTAATTTCTGCCTCATTGGTAGTTTCTCCTTTTAATTTTTGTTACTGGCAATTTGATTATCTTTTTTTTTTAAATCAGATTAAACAAAGCTTTATCTACCTTATTGACTTTTTACTAAAGCCAACTCTTAGTCTTATTTATTAGATTAATGGTTTTCTTGCTTTCCATTTTATTAATCTCTCCCTTGATTTTTAGAATTTCTAATTTGGTATTTAGTTGGTGATGTTTTATTTGTTTTTTTCTAGCTTTTTAGTGGTAAACCCAATTCATTGATCTCCTCTTTCTTTATTTTATTCATACAAGTATTTATAGATTTGAAGTTCCCCCTCAAAACTGCCTTGGCTGCATCCCATAAATTCTGTCATGGTGTCTCATTATTATCATTTTCTTGGATATAATTATTGATTATTTCTATGATTTGTTGCTTGATCCTCTCATTACTTAAAATTATAATATTTAGTTTCCAATTTATTTTTGGTTTCTCTTTCCTTGACTCTTTATTACATGTAATTTTTATTGCATCATGATCTTTGAAGTATACACTTATTATTTCTGCCTTTCTGCATTTGATTACAAGGTTTTTATGCCCTAGTATATGGTCAGTTTTGGTATGGGTATCATGTACTGCTGAGAAAAAGATATATTCTTTTCTATCCCCATTAAGTTACAAAGGACAAATGGATAATTTGCAAATGTACTGATATATATATATATATATATATATATATATATATATATATATATATATAATATCATAAATTGCATATCTTTTATTTTAGAATTGCCATATTTTTTATCTTCTGTTATTTGAAAATAATATAAAAATAGCAGATGGTTCCTTTCAGTTCATAATAGAATTGAGTAAATGAGGCAGTGGTGCAGCTATGTGGCACAGTGTATAGAGCAATGACCCTGAATTCAGCAGAATCTGAGTTCAAATCTGGCCTCAGATACTTAATAATTGCCTAGCTGTGTGACCTTGGGCTAGTCTTATTAAAATAAAATCATCTTAAATAAAATTTAAAAAAGAAAATCAAATGAGGCAGTGAGATATCATTAATAATTTCAAAAATCACAGCAGTGCTGAAATGTGGTAAAAACTGAAGGATCTTTTGATGAGCAGAAGCTAAAAAGAATTTATAGTCTGTTCCTCTGGTAATCATAATTTTCTTTTTGTTTTATTTATGTCTTCCATTAATCTGAACTTAAACCTTACAGGTTTTTAAAGCAAGGAAAAAAAATTTGTTTGCTTATAAACATAAAGAAGTTTGCGTATTTTGTTTTGTGCTGTATTCAGATAAATTGTAATTATTGAATATTTACTATTATTGATTTTTATATCTTTCATATTTTTCCTTGCTTGTAGTCCTGGTGCATCTTTTGAAAGTGAATTTCACTATCATCCTCAATAGTTTCAACCTGGGCTTCTACACTAATTGTACCATCTTATAGAAAATTAGAAATAAAAACTGATATTATATGAGTGTGTGTGTTTGTGTGTGTGTGTGTCTGTGTGTGTGTGTGTGTGTGTGTAAAATGTGCTTGATGTGTCAATTCAGCTATAGATGAAAATGTTAAAACACCTGTTTTATAAGATTAAATAACATGTTGCCTTTCACTGACCAAATCCTTCTAAAAATAGTTTTGGTATCACTGCTAAGTTAGAAACATCACCATTTTTATTTGGAGATTCACTTTATCCATTAAAGCCATTTTAGTTTTAAATTGCCTTATTCTATTGCATTGTACTTAATATTTGAATTTTGTTTACTGTGCTGACACTAAATCTGTGATATAAAAATATATGATGGACTTTAAATTTTATTCCTAATAAACTTACTAAGTTATACAGCAATATAAACTATAAATAAATACTTCACAGATAAAATGAGAGCAAAGCCATGTCTGAAAAGAAAGCTGTGAAACATTATTCACAGGAGAAGTATCAAAACAGTCTATAAATTGGTCTTAAATACAAAAGCTCATCAAAAAGCTCAAAAAAGAATTTATAAACCGAAAAAGAGAGGAAGAAGAAAATTGGAAAAGAAGTAATGAAAATAATGCAGGAAAATTACGGAAAAGTTAATCAGAGAATTCAACACCTCTTAAAAGGAAATGCAGAAAGTAATTAAAGAGAATAAATTCCTAAAAACTAGAACTGAACACTTAGAAACCAATGAATGTATAAGACTAGAAGATTCCATCAAACGTGGCGGGGAGGCAACTAGGTAGCACAGTGGATAGAGCACCCACCCTGGAGTTAGGAGGACAGGTATTCAATTCCGGTCTTGGACATTTAATAATTACCTAGCTGCTTGTCCTAGGGCAAGCCAATTAAACACATTGCCTTGCAAAGACATTAAAAAAAAAAGATTCCCTCAAACAAAATCAAAAGACTGAAAAAATTATTGAAACTATAAAGTACCTTTTAAGGAAAATGAATGACCTGGAAAACAGATCCAGGAAAGACAATCTATGAATCAGTGGACTACTAGAAAGCCTGGACCAACAGAAGAACCTGGAAATATGCAGAAAATTATAAGGCAAAATTTCCCCAATCTACTAGTACAAGAACAATATAACAACTGAAAGAATCCACAGAATTCTTCCATAAAGAGACACAAGGATAAAAACTACAAGGACTGTAATAGTCAAATTCCAGAACCCTCAAATAAAAGAGAGAATATTGCAAACAACAAAAAGAAAGCAATTCAAATGCAAAAGGAACACAATCAAACATAGGATCTATGAGTCTCAACACTGAAGGATCAAAAGAACTCAAAAGAGCATGTTTCAGAGAGCTAAGGGCCTGGGAATACAACCCAGAATGTATTACCCTGAAAAATTCAACATATATTTTAAGGGAAAATGAATGTTCAATGAAAAACAGGACTTTCAGAATTTCCTGACACAAAGACCAGAACTGAGCAGAGAATTTAATTGCCAAATACATGACTGAAGAATTATATAGAAAAGGTAAATGAAAAAGGTGACTGACAAAACAAAACTGTTTTAAACAAATGTTGGTCCCTAAAAGGAAAAATATAACAATTTTAACTCATTAGAAATTTTTCTTTTCTAAGGATCATTAGAGGGTAGAATATAACTTTTAAGGCAATGAACCTAAGGTATATAGTTTTAATTGCATTGTTGCTCAATTGAAGAGATTCAATCTCACATCACTATGTTTGAGATAAAAAGACCCAAGGGAAAAAAAAGCAGGAGTGTCAATTTTAAGTTAAGTATTTCATTACACTCTGGCTTAAACAGAAGGTGCTGAGAACCTTGTCTAATGAAGGAATCATAAGCTGCAAGAACTTGAGACAGTATCTCTATTATTTATAATCATTTGTAAAAGTTCTCAGTGAGACCTCCAGAGCCTCCTAGTACTTAGAGATCCTCAAGATACTTTCAGTTAATTGGATCAAATACTTTGCTTAACAAGGGGTTGAGTACCTTGATTGGGAGCTGGGGAGGTAAAGTGCCTAGGAAAATAGGCCTGGAGGGAGGGACAAATAGTTCAAGAAATGATATGGCTGGAGCAGTTAGGTGGTGCAGTGGACCAGCTCCAACCCTGGAGGCAGGAGTACCTGAGTTCAAATCCAGTCTCAGAATTACCTAGCTGTGTGACCTTGGGCAAGTCATTTAACCCCATTGCCTTAAAAAAAAGAAATGATATGACTTTGGAGGATACTTTGGCTTGTGAAAAGGATTGTGTGTACTTGAAAGCTACTTGAAAAGGGGGTGAGGTAAAAAATGATTATAATTATAATATGTTGAAGGGAGTCAATTTGAGTCAATGCTGCTTCTCAAACGACTAAGTAAACAATCTGTGACAACATATTGATAAAAATATGAACTTAATAAGAAATCAAGAACTGTGATTTATGATACTTAACTAACAATATAAGAGCACCAAGGGAAGAGGCACAAAGATTAATATTTTTAGAGGGAAAAAAGGGAGAATATGAATGTTAAGTAAATTCTATTCAATAGATTTAGTCCAGTGAGGGAATAAGATGAATTCCTACTTGGGTTTAAAAATCTAACTTAATGTACAGGGAAGTGGGGGGGGGGGCTCTGGGGAAAAGGTAAAATAAGGGAAGAAGGGTCTGAAGAATGGGAAGTATAAGTGAAAATAAACTGAAATTTAAATTCTTGAAACATAAATCAAAGGTCAAATTTTGGTGATGAGAAGAGAAAAGGAAAGACAGAAATATAAATGGAGAAAGATAGCATAGAGGGAAATACAGAATTAGTAACCTTAACTGTAAATGTGAATGGGATGAACTGTCCCATAAAATGGAAATGGATAGCAGAATGGATTAAAAACAAGAATCCTACAATATGTTGTTTACAAGAAACATATTTGAAGCAGAAAGATATACACAGGGTAAAGGTAAAAGGTAACATCAAAATATATTATGCCTCAACTGAAGTAAAAAAATCTGGGGCCCTGATTCTAATCTCATCAAAGTAAAAGCAATCTCATTGAAAGGGATAAGGAAGGAAACTACATCTTAAAAGGCACATTGGAAACAAAGCTAAAACATTACTAAACATATATGCACCTAGTGGGATGACTTCCAAATTCCTAGAGGAAAAGTTGAATGAGTTATAAGAAGAAATAGAGCAAAACTTTAATAATGGGACACCTCAACCTCTCTCTCAGAACTAGATAAATATAACAACAAGATAAACAAAGGAAATTAAGAAATTGAATAGTCTTAGAAAACTTAGTTATGGTAGACCTCTGAAGAAAACTTAATGGGAAGAGAAAAAAACATACCTTTTTCTTGGCAGTACATGGCACATTCACCAATACTGACCATGTAGTAAGGAACAAAAACCTAAATATTGAATTCAGAAAGGCAGAAATAATAAATACACACTTCTCAGATCATGATACAATAAAAATTACATTTTATAAAGGATCAGGAAAAGATAAACCAAGAAATAATTGGAAATTTAATAATTTATCTTAAATAATAGGTGGATAAAACAGTAAATAATAGAAATAATCAATAATTATATCCAAGAAAATGATAATAATGAGACATCATACTAAAATTTACGGGATACAGCCAAGGCAGTTTTGAGGAGAAACTTTATATATAGAACTGCCTATATGAATAGAGAAAGAGATCAATGAATTTGGTATGCATATAAAAAAAATCTATAAAAAGAACAAATTAAACATCCCCAATTAGCAAACTAGAAATTCTGAAAATCAAGGGAAAGATTAATAAAATAGAAAGAAAAAACATAGTTCTCATAAATAAATCTAAGAGTTGGTTTTATGAAAAAGCCAATAAAAAAGACAAAACTCTGATTAATCTGATTTGAAAAAGAGAGAAGATAACCAAATAGCCAGTATCAAAAATGAAAAGGGTGAACCAACCACCAGTGAGGAGGAAATTAAAGAGATAATTTAGACCTACTTTGCCAAACTGTATGCCAATAAATTGGACAACTTGAATGAAATGGATGAATATTTACAAAAATACAAACTGCCCAGGTTAACAGAAGAGGAAATAAACTACTTAACAAAACCCATTTCAGGAAAAGAAATTGAAGAACCCATTAATAAACTCTATAAGAAAAAGTCTCCAGGGCCAGATGGATTTACAAATGAATTCTACTAAACATTTAAGGAACAATTAATTCCTATTCTACATAAACTATTTAAAAAAATAGGAGAGGAAGGAGTTACGCCAAACTCCTTTTATGAGACCAATTTGGTGCTGATACCTAAACCAGGAAGAACAAAAACAGGCAAAGAAAATTAAAGATCACTCTCCCTACTGAATATTGATGCAAAAATTTTAAATGAAATTTTAGCAATGAGACTAAAACAAATTATTACTAGGTTAATATACCATAATCCAATTGGATTTATCCAGGCAGGCAGTGATGGTTCAACATTAGCAAAACACTCAGCATAATTAAACATATAAACAGGAAAGCTACTAGAAATCACATGATTATCTCCATAGATGCTGAAAAAGGCTTTGATAAAATACAACATTCATTCCTATTAAAAACACTAGAAAGTATTGGAATAAGAGGAGTTTTCCTTCAAATAATAAATAGCATCTATCTACAACCATCAACAAATATTATATTTAATTGGAATAAACTCAGAACAATTCATGAAGCAAGGATGCCCACTATCACATTTCTATTCAATATAGAATTAGAAACACTAGCAGTAGCAATAAGAGAAGAAAAGACATTGAAGTAAGTAATCAAAATAGCCAAAACTTTCATTCTTTGCAGATGACATGAGGGTATACCTAGAGAACCCAAGAAAATTCTCTAAAAAAGCTCCTTGAAACAATTAACAAATTCAGCAAAGTAGGAGGATATAAAATAAACTCAAATAAATCATCAGCATTTCTATATAAATCATCAGCATTCTATAATACTTGGGAATATACCTCCCAAGACAAACCCAGAAATTGTACGAACACAATTATAAATAAAGCTCTCCTCACCCAAATAAAGTCAGCTCTAAATAATTGAAAAAAATGTCAAATGCTCATGTTAGGTCAAGCTAAAATAATAAAAATAATAATTCTACCAAAATTAAATTATTTATTCAGTGTCATACCAATCAAACTATCAAATAAACACTTTACCAGGCTAGGAAAAAAAATAGTAACAAAATTCATCTGGAGAAACAAAAGGTCAAGAATAGCAAAGGAACTGATAAAAAAATGTAAAGGAAGGTGGCCTAGCTCTAATAGATTTTAAACTATACTATAAAGCAGCAGTCATTAAAACTGACTGATACTGTTTAAAAAAATAGAATAGTGAATCAGTGGATGAGGATAGGTTCAAAAGAAAACACAGTAAATGACTACAGCAATATACTATTTGACAAACTCAAAGACTCTTGGATAAGAACTCACCATTTGACAAAAATTGTTGGGGAAAACTGGAAAATAGTGTGGCAAAAACTAGGCATAGATCCACATCTCACACCCTATAGCAAAATAATGTCAAAATGGGTACAGGATTTAGACATAAAGAGTGATACCATAAATAAATTAAAAGACAAAAATATTCTACCTATCTAATCTTTGGAAAAGGGATAAATTATGACCAAACAAGAATTAAAGTATATTGTAAATTACAAAATCAATGATTTTTAGAAGAAAAGAGGAAAGCTGGGAAATAATCTTCACAACCAGAAGTTCTGATAAAAAGCTCATTTCTAAAATACATAGAGATTTGCATCAAATTTATACAGTCACAAGTCATTCCCCAATTGATAAATGTAAAAGTATATGAACAGATAGTTTTCAAATGAGTAAATTAACCTACATAAAAATGTATGAAAAATGCTCCAAATTATTATTGATTAGAGAAATGCAAATGAAAACAGCAATGAGGGGTGGCACTGTAGATAGAGCACCAGCCCTTAAATCAGGAGGACTGTTCAAATTCGGCCTCAGACACTTAATAATTACCCAGCTGTGTGGCTTTGGGCAAGTCACTTAACCCCATTGCCTTGTAAAAACCTAAAAAAAACAGCCCGCCCCCCAAAAAAACCAATGTGGTATCTCACACCTATTAGATTAGACCAGATGTAAAAAAAAGGAAAGATGATCAATGTTGGAGAGATTGTGGGAGAATTGGGACATTGATGTATTGCTAGTAGAGTTGTGAACAGATCCAACCCTTTGGAGAGCAATATGGAACTATGCCTAAAGAGCAATAAAACTGTTGATACCCTTTGACCCATCAATTCCAATTCTAGGACTACATCCAGAAGAAAATGTGAAAAATGGAAAGAGTCTATGTGTTCCAAATTATTCATAGCAGCCTTTTTTGTAGTGACAAAGAATTGGAAATTGGGGGTATGCCCATAAATTGGGGAATGGCTAAACAAGTTATGGTACATGAATACTATGGAATACTGATCTCACTGACTGGGCTTCTATTCACTGTACCAGCTAGCTTTTTCTTTCAAATCCTAGACAATCAGAAAAAAATAAATAAGACCAGATTGTTAGTTTAAATCAATTTCCAGGCTGTAATGCCCACAATGAAAATTTAAGAATTTCTTTTCAAGAACTGACAGGAATATACTATAGCCTACATCACAATGGAAAGGAATTTAGAGGTCATAAAATTCAACACCTTCCTTTTATAGGTGAGATAATTGAAATAAGTTGAGTGGCAGGAAATAAATTTCTCAGGGTCACAAATTTATTAAATGTATGAAGTCGAATTTGAACTCAGGTAATTCTGTTTCTAAGAAGTGCTCTAACCAATTGTACAGTCACTAAGCATTGATTAACTGATTACTAGATGACAGGTGCTATACCAATTAATATAAATGAAAAGAAATTCAAAAACAGTTCAATTTTCTTCCTCAAAAGGCTCATACTCTAAATAGACGAGATAAAAACAATTATACACAAAATCTCTCTCTCTCTCTCTCTCTCTCTCTCTCTCTCTCTCTCCCTCTCTCTCTCTCTCTCTGTCCACACAAAACTCACATACTTATCATATATAATCCCATGCACATGCATGCATAAATACACATATATACTTACATACATGCATACAAAATTGGAAGTAATCTCGGAAGGCATTAAAATTGACAGCGATTAGTTGGAAATGATTTTCTCTAAAATACACAGCTTTGAGCTGAGACTTAAAGGAAACAAGAAGATTAGGAGATAGAAAAGGAGGAACAGAATTCCATAGAGAGAGAGTTCAGCTACCACATACTTACAGAATCCGGAGGTGAGCGTTTTATGAATGGAACAATAATAAGAATTACTCAGTATCATTGGATTATATAGTATGTGAAGACACATATTGTACGGGTGTTTCTCAATGTGTTTAGCCACAAAAGGGAGAAGAATGAAAATATATGTTTTTTATACCAACATGGATGTAGTAAGTATATAGAGAAATGAAGATCAGACAGTGGGGATGAGAGAGAAGCAATCAATAAGAGCAGATGGAACAGAATATAATTATGAATGTGGAAGAGTTTATCTTCACAAGGGGAATGGCTACCTTCTACTGTGAGACAGTGTAAAATGGAGATAATGGAAGATATCTGACTGGCAAAAGATGATTGAGAAGGAACTGGAATCTCTTTTTAAAATGGCCTCTTGACTTCCATCCAAGATAGAGGAGAGAAGACAGGCACAGTTCTAAAGTCTCCTGATCTTTCCCCATCTATCATATGCAACAAACCTCTTAATAGAAATCCAACCCAGAAAACCCAGAAAGAAAAGCCAGGAGAAAGAACATCTACATCAGGATTTGTCTTGTTGTGAGTCCTGGAAGGTGACTTCTGGTGCAGACCACAGATCAGTCCAGAATCAGCCAGATTAGCAGCTGAATTGGAGCTAGGGAGCCTGAGGACCCAAAAGCAGGACCTGTTTGAACAGCTGCAGGGCTAGACCATGGGGGCTTCGGTATAATAGGGAGCAGAGGCACTGGTGTTGGCACTGACCCTCTGGAGCTTGCAGACAGGGCTGGTGGGAGAGTTTTGGTGCAGGAGAGCTGCAGACATCATCTCTGGGTTCCTTCAGTCTGAGGAACACTGAATCTGCACATCCATTGCAGCTGAGGCCTCTTCCCAGAACAAACAATTGCAGACTATTTCTGCCTCAGGCACAGGTGTGTGAGCAGAAGAACCAGCCAACTGACAATAGAGAGAGAGGGATGACCTCACCCCATGGTAAAGCCCACCATTGATTGAAGGCAAAAGGATACAATAGCTTCAACCCCAACCTTCAAACTAAGGGAGAAGGCCCCAATCAGGGTCACAGACACTCCAGAGAAAGCAGTAAGCACCTCCTACTGGCCAGCCAGAAAAATTGCACTCAGTGAGTAAAGCCTCTAGTGATCACAACACCTGTGAACAGCCCCTCCCCAACTCAAGGAATTAGCAAAATGAAGAAGGGTCAGTGAAAATGTAGACCCATAGAAAAATTCTTGGAAGGAAAATACCCTAACTCAGAGAGACTTAGAGCCCTTGAGGAGAATATGATCTGGTCTCCAATATAGAAAGACTTCATTGAAGAAATAAGGAAGTAGTTTTAAAATCAACTGCAAAATTTGGTAGAGACCATAAATACCTTGCAACAAGAAAGCAAATCCTTAGAAAATGCAATTGAACAAATACAAAATGAGAATAAATCTCTCAGATCCTCAATTGGGCAAATGGAGAGCTCTTTCAAAAGTAGAACTGACCAATTGGAAAAGGAGTTGCAAAAGGTTAATGAAGAAAACTCCTCCCTAAAAAAAAAAAAGAATGTAGTCTGCAGAAACTAATGACTTCATTAGACAGGAAGAAAATGTTAAACAAAATCAAAAAATAGAAAAAAAATTGAAGAAAATGTAAAATACCTCATCAGCAAAACCACTGACCTTGAGAATAGGTCAAGGAGGGGCAACCTGAGAATTATTGGACTTCCTGAAAACATTGAAGAGAAAAAAAAAAAGCCTGAACTTAATATTACAGGATCTAGTGATTGAAAACTGCCCTGATATCATGGAACCAGAGGGCAAAGTAGTTATTGAAAGAATATGTGGATCCCCTCCAGAAAGAGATACTAAAATGAAAACACCAACAAATGTTGTGGCCAAATTACAGAACTATCAGATAAAAGAGAAAATCTTGTAAGCAGCCAGAAAGAAATAATTTAAGTATCACGGAGCCATAATAAAGAATATGCAGGACCTGGCTGCATCAAGATTAAAGGATCAAAGGTCCTGGAATGAGATATTTTAAAGATCCAGGGAGACTGGAATGCAGCCAAGAATCCATTATCCAGCAAAGCTGAGCCTTCTCTTCCAGGGAAAAAAGATGGACCTTTAACAAAATAGAAGAATTCCAAAAATTCCTGATGAAAAGACCAGAGCTAAATAGAAAATTTGGACATCATACAGGAGGTTCAAGAGACACATGAAAAGGTTAAAAAAAAGAGGGGGCTGTAAAAGAAATAAAACTGCCATCCAATAAGGTGAAACTGGCTATATCCCAACATGGGGAAATAGATTCTCTTAAATTATGATAACTGTAACTCTAACAGAGAGAATATACCTCGCCAAAAGTGATGGACATTCATGACCTATCCATGAGACTGCTATCCAATGGGATGTAACTGACTTTAACCCCACTTGGGAGGAATACTCTAATAGCTCTCAAGAACTGTAACTCTGTTAGATAGAATGTACATAGCTAGAAGTGACGGATACTCAGAATTTTCTATGACTCAGATAGAATGATTTTAAAACCACTACCTCCTTAAAAAGGGGACAAGAAGGAGATGGGAAGAGGGAGGGGACTGAATGGGGGTAAATACCATTAAACTAAGAGGTACAAAATACCTATGGTAATAGAGTAGAAGGGAGGAGATAAGAAATACCTGAATTTTCTTCTCTTCAGACTTGGTTTAAAGTCCACTTATATATACTTAGTTAACTTTAAAAAACATCTAACCTTTCAAGTATTAAAAGGGTAAAAGTGGAGGAGGGACAGAGAATGGGAGTGGGAGGGGGGAAAGGGGAACCCAAAAAAAGGAAGGGAAGGGAAAAAGGGAAAGGGGAAAGAAAGGGGAGGGTGATATAGGAGGGCAAATAGACTGAAGGGGGTGATATTTATTTATTTTTTTTAGGTTTTTGGCAAGGCAAATGGGGTTAAGTGGCTTGCCCAAGGCCACACAGCTAGGTAATTATTAAGTGCCTGAGACTGGATTTGAACCCAGGTACTCCTGACTCCAAGGCGGGTGATTTATCCACTACGCCACCTAGCTGCCCCACAAGGGGGTGATATTCAGAAACCATATATTGGAAAATACAGATAAGGGGAGGAATGGGGAAAAATACAAATAGTGGGACAATAGCATGTAGGGCAATAAAGAATTAGTCATCATACATTTGAATGAGAATGGGGTGAACTCTCCATTAAAACACAAGCTAATAGCAGAGTAGATTAAAAAAACAGAATCCTACAATAAGCTGCTTACAAGAAACTCATTTGAAGCAGAGAGATACATATAGAATAAAGTTGAAGGTTGGAGAAAAATATATTTTGCTTCAGCTGAAGTGAAAAAAGCAGGGGTAGCAATTCTTATCTCAGACAAAGCAGCTGCAAAAATAGATAATGTTAAAAGAGATAAGGAAGGAAAATTTATCCTCCTAAAAGGTACCATAGACAATAAAGTTATTTCAATACTGCATATATATATATATACCCAATAGGATAGCATCCAAATACTTAAGAAGAGAAGTTGAAAGAACTACAGGAAGACAGAAAAAGCAAAACTCTACTAGTGGGTGACCTCAACCTCCTGTTATCAGATCTACATAAGTTGTATTTAAAAACCAACAAGAAAGAAGTTAAGGAGGTAAATAGATTGTTAGAAAAACTAGATATGGTAGACTTATGGAGGAAACTGAATAGGCATAGAAAGGAATATACCATTTTCTCTGTAGTAAATGGAACTTATGCAAAAATTGACCATGCACTAGGACATAAAAACCTAATGAACAACTGCAGAAAGGCAGAAATAGTAAATACATCTTTCTCAGATCACAATGCAATAAAAGTCATATGCAATATTGGGTCAAGAAGATATAGACCCAGGACCAATAATAAATTGAATAACCTCATTTTAAAGAATGAGTGGACCAAAAAAAGTTATAGAAAGAATTAATCCTTTTATCCTAGATAATCACAATAATGAAACAACATACCCAAACCTATGGGATTCACTCAAAGCAGCTCTCAGGGGGATATATTATATCTTTAAATGTTTACACAAATAAATTAGAGAAAGAGGAAATCAATGAACTAAATATGCAACAAAAAACTTAAAGAAAGAACAAATTAAAAATCCCCAATTAAATGACAAATTAGAAATTCTAAAAATTAAAGCAGAAATGACTAAAATTGAAAGCAAAAACTATTGAATTAATAAATAAAACCAAAAATTGGTTTTATGAAAAAAAGCAATAAAATTGATAAAACTCTGGTCAAATTGATTAAAAAAAAGAAAGAAGAAAACCAAATTGCTAATATCATCAATGAAAAAAAGTGAAATCACCACCAATGAGGAGGAATTTAAAGTAATAATTCAAAATTATTTTGCCCAACTCTATATCAATAAATTTGATAATGTAAGTGAAATGGATGAATATTTACAAAAGCATAAATTGCCCATGTTAAATGAAGTAGAGATTAAATACCTAAACTACTCTATCTCAGAAAAAAAAATCAACAAGCCATCATTGAACTCCCTAAGAAAAAAATCTCCAGGGCCTGATGGATTCACAAGTGAATTCTACCAAACATTTAAAGAACACTTGGTTCCAATTCTATATAAACTCTTCAGAAAAATAGAGAAAGATGGAACTATACCTAACTATATGAAATCAATATGGTGCTGATACCTAAACCAGGAAGAGTTAAAACACAGAAAGAAAATTACAGACCTATCTGCCTAATGAACATAGATGCAAAAATCTTAAATAAAATCCTAGAAAAATGATTACAACAAATTATCACTGGGATAATAGATTATGATCAAGTAGGATTTATACCAGGAAAGCAGGGTTGGTTCAATATTAGGAAAACTGTTAGTATACTCAATTATATCGGCAACAAAACCATCAGAAATTATATGATCATATCAATAGATGCTGAAAAAGCTTTTGACAAAATACAGCATCCATTCCTTTTAAAAACACTAGTGAGTGTAGGAATAAATGGACCTTTCCTGAGAATAATTAGCAGTATCTATCTGAAACCATCAACAAGCATTATATTCAATGGGGAGAGGCTAGAGGCATTCCCAGTAAGATCAGGGGTGAAACTAGAGTGCCCATTTTCACCACTACTTTTCAATATTGTATTAGAAATGTTATCTTCAGCAATAAGAGAAGAAAAAGTAATTGAAGGAAATAGAATAATGAAGGAAGAGACAAAACTCACACTCTTTGCCGATAACATGATGGTCTACCTAGAGAATCCCAAGGAATCATCCAAAAAACTACTGGAAACAATTAGCAATTTTACCAAGATAAGATTCAAATGGTTACAGGATTTAGAAATAAAAAAAAATATTATAAGCAAATTAGAAGATCAAGGACTAGTTTACCTGTCAAATCTATGGAAGGGGAGCAGTTTATGACTAAAGAAGAGATGGAGAACGTCACCAAAAACAAACTAAATGATTTCGATTACATTAAATTAAAAAGCTTTTGCACAGATAAAACCACTGTAACCAAGATAAAAAGAAATGTAGTAAATTGGTAAACAATATTTACAACTAATGATTCTGAAAAATGAATTATTTCTAAAATATACAGAGAACTGAGTCATATTCTTAAAACAAAAAGACATTCTCCAATCGACAAATGGTCAAATGATATGCAAAGGCAATTTATGAATGAGGAGATTAACGTGATCCATAGCCATATGAAAAATTGCTCTAAATCATTAATTATTGGAGAAATGCAAATTAAAGCATCTCTGGGGTACCACCTCACACCTCTCAGACTGGCCAATATGACCAGAAAGGGTAATAATCAGTGTTGGAATGGTTGAGGGAAATCTGGGACACTATTAAACTGTTGGTGGAGCTGTGAATTCATCCAACCTTTCTGGAGAGAAATTTGGAATTGTGCCCAAAGGGCAATAAAAATGAGCATACCCTTTTATCCAGCAATAACACTACTGGGTCTATATCCTGAAGAGATGATGAAAAAGGGTAAAAATGTCACTTGTACAAAAATATTCATAGGAGCCCTGTTTGTAGTGGCAAAGAATTGGAAATCAATTAAATGTCCCTCAATTGGGGAATGGTTTAGCAACCTGTGGTATATGTATGCCATGGAACACTATTGTTATATTAGAAACCAGATGGGACAGGAATTCAGGGAAGCCTGGAGGGATTTGCATGAACTGATGCTGAGTGAGATGAGCAGAACCACAAAAACACCGTACCCTCTAGCAGCAACATGGGGGTGATGTTCAACCTTGAAGGACTTGCTCATTCCATTAGTGCAACAATCAGGGACAATTTTGGGCTGTCTGACATGGAGAATACCATCTGTATCCAGATAAAGAGCCGTGGAGTCTGAACAAATTTCAAGGACTATTCCTTTTAATTTAAGGTGAAAAAACAGATATCTTATTATCTGATCTTGTTATCTCTAAGAATTTTTCTTTCTTCCTTATGGATATGATTACTCTCTCATCACACTCAATTTAGATCAATGTACAACATGGAACCAAGGTAAAGACTGACAGATTGCTTTCCATGGGGGGGGGATAAGATTCAGGGAAAAATTTTAAAACTCAAATAAAATCCTTAGTAAAAAAATAAGTAGAAGAGAAGACCTTTTTTTGGGCAAATATAGACAACGTTCTCTTTGGAGAGGAGGAGAAAAGTAGAGCCATGGTTGATTTTTAGGAGTAATGCTAACATTTGGAAAAATTTCTTTGTTCACTTATCACCACCTGAAAGATATAATGATCTCTTGGGGTAAAACTTTCAGGAAATATCATAGCCAAATTCACAAAATCCCAGATTAAGAAGAAAATATTAAGAGCAACTATAAAAAAACACAAGCAATTCAAATATGGTGGAACTATAATTAGAATTACACAAGACCTAGCAATAGTTTCATTAAAAGGCTGGAGGTCTTGGTATATGGCATATTGAAGACCTGGTGTTCTGAATAAGCATATCAAGCATAGCAAAGTTAGGCATAGTATTGAATGAAAAAAATCACTTAAATGAATTGTCAGACTTTCAGGATTTTTGTTGTAAAAAGACCTGCACTTAAATGAAAATTTTGCATGTAAGTCCCATGAGAAAAATAAATTAAAAATCCCAGAAAAGTTTAGAACAGATTTAATAAGCATATATTGTTTTTGATTTATACGTGAGAATGTTAAGCATTTGTCCAAGATTATTATTAGTGATTGGGTAGGTCAAAGGAAAGATTGGTGTAGAACTGAATAGGATGAAATTCTAAAATGTAAAATGATATAGAAGATTTAAAATCTTCTCTTTTTCAAATGAAATGTGAGGAAGAATTGATACAGAAGGATTAGATGGGGAATGAGAGTTGGTAGTTATGGAAACCTACTTTCATCAGGAATGATACATATGCATACATACATACACATGTATTTGCATGAATATATACATATATATATATGTAGCAAAGCCTTTTATATTCTGAAATACTTAAAGGAGGGGAGAGGAAGGGTACTGAGTTAGATGGTGAGATAATAATATAAAAGGTCAAAAAAGCAGGAATAGTAATCATGATCTTAAATAAAGGTAATTTCAAAATAGATTTAATCAAAGGAGAAAAAAATAGGGAAATTATACTTTATGTTAGCAATATTAATTAATAGTATTTTATTTTACTTAAAATTACTAGATGCTAAGAGATAAAATATTACTGGGATGGAGGAAATGATGAGCTAATGGATTTAAAAAATATGAAAAGATTTTTACTTATTATGTACTATCTTCAAGCAAACAGAGGATAACTGGAAATAAGTATATGATCTTACCTATTTGTCTTTAAATATATATTGCTATATATGTGTATGATTATAACTATTTATGAATGTGTAAATGTATCTATGTGCATATATATGTATATATGCATTTATGTATGAGTATGCATATGTATGTGTGTATGAATATATATCCAGGGTTAATTGCAGTCTTCATGAGGAGGGAGGGAAAAAAGTAAATAATGCACAATAGAGTACAAGAAAATCCTACACTGAACCAAGGAAAAGATGGACAATTTTGAAAACAATATATAGTATTTCTTATATAGACTTTCTAGAAATGAGAAATGATTGCTTTTCATTTTGAATTCTTTCATGTTTTGCTGAGCAAATGACAATTTCTTTTTCTTCTTATTTTGTATTTGTTCAAAATTACAAAAAAATTAAATTAAAAAAGAGCAATCTACTGAGTGGGAAAGTGAATTAGAGAGATATAGAAGGATTGTCTAACTGTAGTGAGGACCCAGCTGAATTTATTTTTATGAAAATAAAATTTTAGTTTAACCATTCAGCAGGAATGGTTTTGTGATTTTCTCCACACTCATATGAATAGAAGTGAAACAATGATAGAGTGGAAGTAACACAGGATTGGGGTTTGGCAGAGCAAGATCAGTGACAGAGAATTAGTGGTAGAAAATATTGTAGAGATTAATTAATTTACTAAAAATCAAGATAGTATAGCTGGTATAAGATTGATGACCTGAAAGAAAACTATAAGGTGAAGTGAATGAGTTATCACAGTGAAAACAAAAACCATGGTTATGATCTATAAAACAGAGAAACAAGGAATAACAAAATATAAAAGGTAAAAAAAGGCATTTCTAAGTTCAAGAACATGCAAAGGACTCTTAGCAAGGTCAAGAATATAGCTATTTCTGAATTAAGGTGGTATGGAGGAATATGTCATGGATCATAAAATCAAAGGACTAGGCATTTAAGGTTTTTGAAGGAGTATTAATATGATTATTGTAATTCTCCAATATATAGTTAGGATTTTGAGAGGCTAGAAAGACTACATTCCAGGATCTGAATTTATTGAGAAAAAAATGCTCCATGGTGCCACTCACCTGCCTCCATATCAGCTACCTAATTAACCACTCAAAAAATTATTCAATTTTCAATAGTGAGGATCTTTATTGTTAGAAAATTCACTAAAAAGTAAATCAACATTCCTTTTTTTGTAAAAGATGAAAGATTACTCAGAGATGGTCATATAAATGAAATTTTTTATGCAATCGCATTTGTTAAGAATTTTTTTCTTTATATTTAATGAAAATCTGATTTCTTGCTTCTTTAACTTATTAATCCTAAATTTGTCCTCAGGTTCTGACTTTTGCCAAACAAAATGAGCCTAAGGCTTTTTCTACTCTGTAAAAACTTCCACTATATAAAATCCACTATATAAATATTAAATCTTTGAAGGAGCTTTATGAGAGCCTCCATTTGTCTTATCTTTTCTAGTTTAAGTTCTTCCAAATCATTTCTTTATCATGCTGATTCTCAACTGGATGTTTTTTACTTAATCTTCTAAAACCAGGCAGTTAGAAATGACCAAATTAATTCAGGAGGGTAGAGATAGGGGCAGAATGCACTGGGATTAAAATATTGTTTGCTTTAAACCATATACTTCTATTAAAACAAGCAAAGAAAATTTTGGATTTTTTTTTAATTGCAGGACAAATGGATTCATGTTGAATTCAAACTGATTCAAACTGATCTTACTTTTTGATGCTCAGTTCAACTCTCTATATATTAAGTTCTTATTAAATGATTGATTAGATGGCTCCTGACATTCTCTTCTAACTGAACTTCAATTCTCCCATCTTCATTTATTTATTTATTTATTTATTTGTTTGTTTGTTTGTTTGTTTGTTTATCTGTTTATTTATTTTTTGTTTGTTTTTCTCTTTGTTTGTTTTGGACAATGGGGCTAATTGACTTGTCCGATGTCACACAGCTACTAGGTGTTAAGAGTCAGAGGCCAGATTTTAACTCAGGTACTCTTGATTCTACAAACAGTACCCTATTCACTGTGCCATATGGCTGCCCCAATATAAGCTCTCTTTCTTAAATACATTTTTTCCACAGTTGCTGTTGCTATTGTAATTCACTCTATCCATTCTTCCCCAATACCATCTATCATATAGTCTCTCTCCTTTCACTCTGTCCATCTTCTAAAATGTGCTGTGGGGCAACTGAGAGGTACAATGGACAGAACACCAGCCCTGGGGCCAGGAGTTCCCAAGCCTACATCTCACCCCAGAGACCCAGCAACCACCCAGCCCCATGGTCCAGGACAAGCCACCCAATCCCACTACCTTGCAGATAGTTAAAAAGAAAATGTGTTATATTTGACTATCCTCTCCTGTGATTCTCTCCCCTATCACCCACATCCCTCCTTCCCTCCGCCTGTCCCCCTTCTCTCCTTCTTCTTCTAGATGTTTATACCCTATTAAGTATGTGTTTTTTCCTTTCTGAGCCATTTACAATGAGAATGAAGGTTCCATCATTCCCCCTTACCTTCCCCTCTTCCATACCTTTGCAAAAGCTATTTCCTGACTTTCACATGAAATATCTTAGACTATTCTACCTCTCCTTTCTCTTTCTCCCAAAACATTTCCCTTTCACCCATTGACTCCATTTTATAATATATTATACCTTCAAATTCAGCTCTCTCCTGTGCCTTGTCTATATATGTTCCTTCTAGCTGCTCTATTGAATGAGAAGGTTCATGTGAGTATTACCAGTATCATCTTCCCATGCAGGAATACACACAGTTCATCATCATTATGTCCCTCATAATTTATTCTTTTCATCCAGCTGAAGATCAAATTTTCTGTTCAGTTCTGGTTGTTTCAATAAGAACATTTGAAATTCCCTGGTTTCGTTGAAAGTCCATCTTTTCCCCTGGACGAGGATGTTCAGTTTTGCTGGGTAGTTGATTCTCGGTTGCATTCCAAGCTATTGCTTTCTGGAATAGTATATTTCTGAGTCCTACGAGCCCTTAAGGTGGATGCTGCTAAGTCCTGTGTAATCCTGACTGCAGCTCCACAGTAATTTAATTGTGTCGTTCTGTCTGCTTGTAATATTTTCACTTTGACTTGGGAGTTCTGGAATTTGGCTATTATATTCCTGGGAGTTTCTTTTTTCCTGGGGCATCTCTTTCCAGAGGACATCAGTGGATTCTCTCAATTTCTAATTTTCCCTCTGCTTCTAGGATATCAGGGCAATTTTCCTTTAGAAATTCTTTAAAAATGAGATCAAGGCTCTTTTCTTAATCATGACTTTCAGGTAGCCCAGGAATTTTTAAAATTTCTCTTCTGTATCTCTTTTCCAGCTCAATTGTTTTTTCAGCAAGATATTTCATATTTTCTTCTAGTTTTTCATTCTTTTGTCACTGTTTTATTGTGTTTTGATTTCTTGAAAAATCATCAGCTTCCTTTAGCTCCACTCTACATTTGAAGGATCTATTTTCCTCAGAGAGTTTTCTCATCTCCTTTTCCATCTGGGCAGTCCTCATTTTTAAAGCATTCTTCTCCTCATTAACTTTTGAACTCTTTTATCCATTTGACCTAAACTGGTTTTTAATATGTTATATTCTTCAGCATTTTTTGGATCACGTTGACTAAGCAGCTGACTTCATTTTCATGTTCTTCCTGCATCTTTCTTATTTCTCCTCACCATTTTTCTTCTATCTCCCTTACTTGATTTTCATTATCTTTTTTGGGCTCTGTCATAGCCTGAGCCCAAATTCTGTATTTATTGGATACTTTACATGGAGAAGCTTGGACTTTCTCATCTTCTGAGTATGTGTATTGATCCTCCATGGGACCAAAATAATTGGCTATGGTCAGGTTCCTTTTTTTTTCTGTTTACTCATTTCCCCAGCCTGTGCCTGGTTTGGGGGTGCTTCCTGAGCTTTTGAGTTTTATTGGGATACCCCACAAAGAGCTCAGTTCCTTCAAGGTCTTATGAGTGTCTCCAACTACTCTCCTGGTCTTTGATGACCACAAGCATGCCCCCTCTGCCCTGGGGCTGTGAGAAAGGTCCTTGCTCTATAGGGCCCCAGACTGTGACCAGGGTCTGAATATGGTCAAAGCCCCAGAGTCTTGTCCCAGGGTCAAAGGACAGACCTTCACAGTCTCCCTCCTCTTCCTTACCTTCTGTGGGCTGAGAGCTCAGGGAGCTGCTGCCAGAGACCTCCTGCTGGGTGGCTCCATGGGCCTGCTTCAGTTTTCTGAGATCTGGGCTGCGAGGAGGGCCAGGGCTGCACTAAGGAGAGTCACACTGGCCTGGACTTTGAGCTTGCTCTAGCAGAGGTCTCCCTGCTGTTCTTCAAAGTTGTGCTTGGTTCTCCCTGGGTTGGCAGGTCAGGAAACTGCTTCTTCTGCCAGGAGCTGGGGTGCCTAGGGACCCAGGCACCCTGGGGCTGTTCTCGAAAGAATGGAGTTCATTGACTCAGGCACACACACGCTACCCCCTCCAACCCCATGGTACAGAGCCTTCCCACTATTTTCCAGGTTACCTTGGGCTGTAGAATTGCCTCACTGGATCTTTCTGTGAATTCTATCTCTCAAAAATTTAGAGCCATAATTTGAAGGTTTTTGAAATATTTTGGAAAGAGTACCTAAGAGAGGCTGTTCTCCTGATGCCTTTTTGGCTCCACCCCTTCTCTTAACTCAATTTTAATTCTTTCTAACTCTCCTCTTAAATCTTTCCATACCTATTCTTTTACATATTGTGTATATATATATATATATAGATATAGATATATATTATATATATAGATATATATAATATATATCTATATATATATAATATATATTATTCCTTTTCTCTCTATTCTCTCTATTCTCATTAAATCTTTCCATACCTATTCTTTTACATATTGTGTGTGTGTGTATACATACATATATATATATATATGTATATATATATATATATATATATTATTCCTTTTCTCTCTATTCTCATTTTCCTCATTTCTCCATGTCTTTTATGTTCCAGCTTCAGAGGAAGAGTTGGTGGTCCTTGTTACAACAAATGGATTTGTGTTCTCTCTCTCTCCCTCCTTCTCTCTCTCTCTTCCCTAAAATTATGAGTTATTTTATATAATGTTAAATTTTCTGAAAGTAGGAATCATTTTTGTTTTTTTTATTTTCTTGAATAGAATAACTACTAAAAGGTGTTAAATCAGCAGTTGACTTTGTATCACTAAAATACCCAGTGAATGAGAAAATAATAATATTATATTGTGCATTTTAATATACAATATATTGCTTTTGTAGCATATAAATCTTTGAATAGTTGTATGAGTTAGAATAGTAAGAAAGAATGTGGTACACAGGGCCTCAGATTCACAAAGATCTGGCCTAAGGTTCTGCATCTGACACTTACTGTGTGATCTTCTGAAAATCATTTACCTAGGAAGTAGCTTGATTACTTTTCTATTCCTGTAAGTAATAGAAATAGAATTAAGTGGCACAGTTGATTTAGCACTGGTCTTCATGTCAGGAGGACGGGAGTTCAAATCCAGCCTCAGACACTTGTCACTTACCAACTTTGTGACCTTGGGCACATCTCTTAACCTTGATTGCCTAGCATCCAGACCCATCTCCATTTGTTTTGATTCTTATCTGGCCACTGGACACATATAACTCTGGAGGAGAAAATAAAGCTCATGACTTAGCACAGCCCTGCCTCCCACCCCCCTGCATCAAATCTAATTAATGTGCTTGTCATGGCCTTACCTCCCTGATGTCATGGCCTTTGAGAATGAAGGACAAACAACAATAACAATTCTATAAGTTTTGAAACAGTTGCTTATTTGTATTAATAGAAGTAGTTTTCTCACTGGTAATAAGGTCTCAAATCTTAGATCTGCATCCAACCAACCCCAACTCCCCCTAGAAGTATCTATTCTTATAATTCATCAGAGATGATTCTGGGAACTTAAGGTGTTTTTTCAATAAAATACAAATACTGGTACATCTTACCAAAATAGAAAGACTTGACTAGGGGACCAGCTTCATGTTTTGTCTATTATCCTGGACCTATTCAAAGTCAGATAGATTTATCACCTGAGAATTAGTCACAAGTGGATGTTTTTTTTTTCTTTTGGTGTGGTGAGAGATGGAATGAATAAATAAAATCTTGAAAGTTTATGCTAAATAAATGAGGGTTATAATCTTTATCTTCAAAGGAAGTATTTCCAAAAGCTAGTATCATACAGTGCAAAGTATAATGGATTTAGTCAGAGAATCTATATTCAAATCTCATCTAATATATATTAGTTCTGTGTCTTAGGGTAAAAAACCTAATCTTTTTGGGCTTTTGTTTCCCAATATATAATATGAAAGAATTGGACTAGACAGCCTTCTCAAATTTTTTTAAACTCTAAATCTATGATATTATGGATTAAATCAATGGAAACATAATTATTGGTAATTATCTATCTAATCTATTTTATAATACCATAAGTTTATTTATGAGCACGTTAATACATACTTCATAATATTAATCAATGCTCAGAAAATTAGGAGCTTCATTTTTTATTAATTTTTTAATTTGTTTATTTAAAACTCCTTTGACTTAGCAATGCTAATATGTCAATATTTAAAAACTTAAAAAATCATTAGCCCAGGAAAAACATGCAAACAAACACAAACTAGAACTATTTTCTAGGCTTAGAAAGGATCATTTTCTGTTGCAAATGATAATAACAAGAGTACAACATCCACCCGTTAAATAAATAAGTGATTATTTTGGGAACAGAAATGTCCACAGAATATAACTATAAATTTCCTTATCATTAATAGACAGTAGTCACCATACTAACTTTAAGGAATTATATGAGATGCAAGTCAATTTCGATAAGAAAGAGCAATTAAGAGTTTAACTAATTACTCTCTACTTAAATTTCAAAAGAAGGTAATTACCTTCTGATTATAAAGTTATAATCCTGATTTTAAAATATTTTACTGCTAAAATACATTAATAACATGAATAATTCTCAATTTTGTTTTTTTTCAAGTACACAAGTTTATCATCTCTTTTCCTTTTATTTTTCAACATCTATCCATATGTATATGTATATTTTTAAGTTACAAAATTTCCTTCCATCCTCCCTTCAAACACTGCTCTCCTCAGTGATATGAATAGTTGGGTTAACATCATATATATTTTTGATAAACATGTTTACAGATTAGTCATTTTTCAATATGAGGAATTAGGATTAAGGGAAAGAGATATGTGAGATATTTTTTATAAAGTGTTCACCAGATTTTGATGGTTGATTTTTTTCTGTTTGTTTTGTTTTTCTCCCTCTGGAGGGGATTGCATTGTCCATAGTCCATCTAATACAGTTATCCTAGATCTCTGAACTGCTGAGAGTTGGTGCTTCCATCAAGGTTGGTCATCTCACAATGTTGTTTATGTTTACATTCTCTTGGTTCTGCTCTCTTCACTCAATTTCAGATGCTCTAACTCATTCCATGCTTCTCTATAGTCTAACCATTTATGACTTCTTACAGAACAATACTATTCCATAGTATTCATGTACCATAACTTGTTTTGCCATTTCCCCAATTGATAGATAACCCTTTAATTTCCAATTCTTTGCCACTACAAAAAGAATTGTTATGAATATTTTGAAACATGTGACACTTTTCCCACTTTTATGATTTCTTCTGGATATAAGTCTAGAATTGGAATTGCTTGGTCAAAGGTTTGTTCCTATTTAGGCATAGCTCCATATTGCTTTCCAGAATGGTTGGATCACTTCACAGCAATGCATTAATATCCCAAACCTCCCACAACCTCTCCAACATTGATCACTTTCTCTTTATCTCATCTTAGCCAATATGATAGGCATGAGGTGTTATTCACAGTTTTTAAAATTTTCATTTCTCTAATCAATAATGATTTGGAGCATTTTTTTCATATGAATATATATAGCTTTAATTTCCTCATTTGAAAACTGTCTATTCATATCCTTTGACCATTTATCAATTGGGGAATGACTTGTAACCTTATAAATAAATGCAATTTCTATATATTTTAGAAATGAGACCTTTATCAGAACACCTAGTTGTGAAGATTGTTTCCTAGATTTCTTCTTTCCTTCTAATTTCAGCAGCATTGATTTTATTAGTGAAAAACCTTTTTTATATAATACAGTAAAAATCATTGATTTTGCAGTTTGCAATATACTTTAATTCTTGTTTGGTCATAAATTTGTCCCTTTTCCATAGATCTGATAGGTAGAGTATTTCTTGGTCGATTAATTTCTCTATGGTGTCACCCTATATGTCTAAAGTTTTTCATTTAAAAAAATGAAAACAACTATGCTACTGGCATAAAGTATGATTTCAATTAGTATATGATTATTATAATAAATATTTAAATGAATAGAAATGTAATGCATGTCTTTGCATAATGTATGCTTTTAATGCCTCAAGAATACATTTTAAACTTTGGTTTTTTGTTTCATTTTGTTTCATTTTTGCAAGGCAATGGGGTTAAGTGACTTGCCCAAAGTCACACAACTAGGTAATTATGGTCTGAGGCTGAATTTGAATTCAGGTCCTCCTGACTCCAGGGCCAGTGATCTATCCACTGTGCCACCTAGCTGCCCCTACATTTTAAACTTCTATTCAGATTACAAAATCTTTAAAAATTATCTGATTCCTACATTTCCATTAGCATTGAACATTGCCCTCCCTCCCACATTCTGTGACACCATATTAATGGTTTTCTCTCTGTAACTCCCATTACACAGTCCATATTTCATCTTCATGACTTTTCATTGGTTTTTCACCTGCCTGAATATATCTTCTTTATTTCAGCCTTATAGAATCATTTCCTTCTTCATTTATGCAGCTCAAACCCCATCTTCTATATCTATAGGAAACACTTCCTTATTCTGTTTGATTGCTAAATATATTCTTTCTCAGACTATCTTGTATTAAGTAATTTGTGTTTATTCTCTCTATTCTGCATATGCACATATCCTTGTAGAATGGAAGAACTTAAGATCTTCACAAGTAATGATGCTTCATCCATTGGATTTATAACATCATGGTTTAACACAATGCCTGCTCCATAGTAAGCACTTAAATGTTTTAATTTGTTGATACCCCTTTAACTGGTGTATAGCTGCCAAAGTGAAGGTCTACGGAACTGTTTTGCTGACCTTATTGTTGTGTCATTGTGAAACCTGGACAGTCTACCAGAGCTATGTCAGGAAATTGAATTGCTTCCATTTAAATTGTCTTAGGAAAATTCTGAAGATCACTTGGCAGGAGAAGATACGAGATACTGAGGTCCTTTGTTAAGTTAAACTGCCAAGGATTCAAACCTTACCACAGAGAGTACAACTTCGATAGGCTGGTTACATTGTTCAAATGTCAAAGCTATGATTTCCAAAAAAAAACTGTTTTATAGAGAACTCACACAGGGCAAGCACTCAAAGAGAGGTTAGAAGAAACAATACAGAAGCACTCTGAAGGTTTCTCTTAAGAACTTTGGAATTAATTGTGCAGCATGGGAGACACAGGCACAAGACTGCCCAGCATTAAGTGCTCTCATCAGAGGGGGTGTTGTGTTCTATGAGCACAAAATTAAAGCAACTCAAAGAAAACATGAGATGCTTAAATTTAGAGTAACCATATCATGTGTTCATATGGACTAATTATGCTTGATCTGTGGAAGAGCACATTGGTCTGCTCAGTTAAAGTCAGATACATTGGAACTTGTCTCAAACATAGTGAGGTCATTTAGAACTTCTTAGGTAATGAAGGACAAGAACCAACTAACCAACCGACTAAATATATTTATACCATAATTGCAACCAAACTTTTCTCTCCAATAATAATAATGATCCTTTAATTATCAAATTTAATGGTCTTTTTTCAGTCTTTATCCTTCTTGAACTCTGTAGCATTTGCTACTTTTGATCACCCTCTGATCCTTGATACTCGCTTTTCATTATATTTTTCAGAATACTTCTCCATATTCTCTTCATTCCTATAAGATTATTGCTTCTAAGTCTTTTTTGATGAAATTTCATCCAAGTCATGTCTACTAACCTAAAGTCTTCTATCCTGAGCCCTCTTCTCTCCTCAATCTATATTATTTTACTTGAAGGTCTCATCATTCACAAATTTAATTATATCTCAATGGTGATTATTTTAAAATCTACTTATTCAAAACTAGCTTTCTGTTGGATATTCGCAAACTTTAGTTCTGACCATATCATACTCTCTAATCAGTAAACTCTGGTGACAACTGTCACCTTTAGGATCAAATTTAAAATCCTCTGGTTCTCATTCAAAGTCCTTCATAACTTATGCCCAAATCATCTTTGTAGTCTCCTTATACCTAATTACCTACCACCTCCCTCCAAACATACGCACATTGTGATTCAGTGAAACTTTCCTAGTTATTTTCTCCCTTCTTTGTTTTTCTACAATTACATGTAAACATAGATTTCAATATTCATCCTTTTGCAAGCTTTTGTGTTCCACATTTTTACTACTCATTTCTTTTCAGTCTTTGTATCAAGTAAGTTGGAAAGTCCTCTATTTCACTGGAAATCCATTTATTTTTGCTGAATTTTGCAGAGTTGTAGAATCCTGGTGGTAATTCAAGCTCCTTTGCATTTTGGAAAATCATATTCCAGGCCCTGCCATTCTTTAATGTTGAAGCTGATAAGTCCTGTGTAAATCTTGACTGTGACTCCCTACCTTTAAATTGCTTCTTTTTGATTGCTTGCAGTCCTTTAGCTAAGAATTCTGAAACTTGGGTACAATATTCCTTGGAGTTTTATTTTAGGATCTCTTTCTGGGAGGTAACCAATGAATTCTTTCAAGGACTCTTTCTATCTTCTTGATCTATAATATTAGGATATATTATTAGTGATAATTTCCTGCATGATATTATACAGGCTCTTTTTTCTGATCATGACTTCCAAGAAGATCAATAATTTTCAAATTGTCTTTCCTTGATGTATTGTGCAACTCAATAATTTTTCCTAATAGGTACTTTACTTTTTCTCTATTTTTTCAGTCTTTTGATTTCATTTGATGGAATCCTGGTGGCTCATAGTGTCATTACTTTCCATTTGTCCAATTCTAATTTTTAGGGTTTTATTTTCTTCAAATAGCTTTTTGATTTCCTTTTACAGTTGGTTAATTTTCCTTTTTGATGAGTTCATTCCTTTTCCAGTTGGCCATTTTTACTTTTAAAGGAGTTGATTTCTTTTTTCTATTTGGCCAATTTTACTTATAAAGGCATTTTTCTTTAGTCATTTTTCATAATTCTCCTGCATGACTGTCATTTCTCTTCTCCATTCTTTCTCTCTTTGTTAGTTTTAAAATCTCTCTTAAATTCTTCCAAAAAAGCTCTTTTGATTTGAGACCAATTTAAAAAAAATACCCCTTGAGGCTTCAACATGAAGACATTTTGTCCCTGCTTTCCTCTTCTGAGATGAAGTTTTTATTATTTCAGAAGATTAGATTTTATAGTTCTCACTTTTTTGTGCTCATTTTGATAGTTGAGTTCTGCTCCTGGGGCAAAGGGGGCACAGTCTCATTTCTTGTGCTGAAGCTGGGAGTCTGCTTCCTGACTTATCACTTTTCTATGGCATTTCCTACAGTGTTTAAGGTGCTAGCAGTTTGATCTGTGCATTAGGGTAATGTAACCGAGTCCTGCTTTTGCCCCAACATTCCTGGGCTCAAACTCTCTCTCTTCCAAAATACGGTTAGGACCCTTACTGCTGGCCCACCCACAATGTTGACTTGCTGAGCCTGGATGTGAGTTTCTCTGTGGCTAAGAACCTCCATTGACTTTCCAACTCTCCTACCTATTCTGGGCTATGCTCACTTTTTACCCATGTGATATGGACCTTTATTGAGGTTCCTCCACAATATCTTTAGCTGGCAATTTGTTTTACTCTATTTTATTGTGGGTTATGTCCCTCCTCATTATTTCTTGAACAAAGTTCTCTAACTCTTTACACTGGGAATTTTTGATGGCCATTTCTCATGCCTGAAATGCCCTACCTCCTTAGCTCTATCTTTTCATTTCATTTAATCTAAAATTCCCCCTTCTATAGTAAACCTAAGTCCCTTTTCATTCTAACTCCTCAATTCTCTTGAATATTTCTAATTTATCCTGTATATGATTTATTTTTACACAACTATTTTATGTGCCCCCCCCAATTAGATTGTGAGTTCTTTGATAGGAAGGTTTTTCTTTTTAATATTTGTAATTCCAGTGCTTCGCACATATTTTATGATTGATAACTATCTGGCTTGAATATTTAGAGCAATTACTTCTAAAACTGGAGACAGACCCTACCAAACATCATAGTCAGATGTTAATGGGGATTTGGAATGTCTCCAACCAAGTCGGGTAGGAAGATAAGTTTTCTCCTACTTTTGTTGATATAGTCAGCCATAGGACTTCTCTTCAACACAACAATTCCTCCTCATTTCCTAATGCCCCTCCATTCTACCCCTTTCATATTTATATACTATATACAATATTATTATTTATAGTTTCTATTGTTATGTTTTTGCATTTTGCATAATTATATTGGTATAGTAACTGTCATAACCTCATTTGAGGTTATCCTGGAAAAGATATTGGAGTGATTTGTCATTTCCTTTTCTAGCTCAGTTTATAAATAAGAAATTGAAGAAAACAAGGTTTAAGCGACTTTCTGAAGCTCACATAGCTAGTAAAATTGCCTAAGGCAAGATTTGAATTCATTTATTTGAATATTCCTGACTCCAGGCTTGCCATAGGTTTCACAGCAGAATAGAAAAAGTTTTGAACTTGGAATCAGAGGAAGCATGTAACAAACCCAGCTCTGCTACTTCCTACAAATGTAATCCTGGGAAAGTGATTTAAACATCATGGGTAACATGGTGCTTAATTTTCCTCATTTTTCCTTTATAAAATGAAGATGTATAACTAAATAATATCCATCTTTCTTTGAATTGTCAAGTCCTATACCAGCAAGGGTCAATGTTGTATCAGAATAAGAGGGATTAAATTGAGATAATTTTGCACAGTAAGGAAATAAGGAAAATAAAAATCAGAAAAGAAGAAAGATAATAGATGTATTCATTTAATATGTTTCAGGAACATCATTATATCAAGCATTCACTCAGAACAAGCCCAAGGGATTTAACTGAGATCTATACAAAGGACAGAATAAACCAAAGTGAAGTATGCTCTATAATTTCATTCATTAAATTAAGTTCTCAGTGAATAATTATATTGTAGGAAGCTGTACAACCTCTAACCCTAGCTAGTCACTCAAAATTCTTATATGATTTCCTCAAGAAAATCAAATTTGCCTACTATTTTAGCTTTCAGAGAATGGTCTATTCTGTTAGACTTCAGTATAGAAACCATTTATAGAATGATGGAAGACATTTTTGACAGTGCATTATCAGAAGTAGTTTGCTATAGTGGATATAATACTGACTTTAAAAACAGGAAAAATCGAGTTCGAGTCTTCCTTATAATACATATTGAATTTTTTGATACCTGGATGAGTTACATAACTTAATATTGTTCCAGCTACTTCTCTACAATAATGTTAGAGAGTATATATATTGAACTACATTGATAGAGGGAGTTAGTTCCCTATGCTAATAGAATAGACTTCAATGTCCATAACAATGTAATCACACTCATTTTGAATATTTTGTTGACATCCCTAGTCATATCTTTATTTGATAATTTAGAAAAATATTGGGTACCAACTCTGTGAAAAGCCTTATGTAAGTATTATGGGAGATGTAAAAATGAACAATTTATAGTCTTTTTAAAAAGAAAATAACCATTTTAAAAAATATTATTTCTTTTATTTTTAATTTGTGGAAAAACATCACACATGTCCATAGTACCATATAATAAAACAAGATTGTTTTGGAAACTGAAAATCTATTACCTACAACTTCAAAATATGTAAGCAGCTTATCATGTAAATTTTGTTCCTATTTTTTCCTTCCCTTCCCCTTTTTTATACTCTCCTATCCTAAAGATTGCTACTAATAGACAAATATATGCATAGATAGATAGATGATTAGCTAGATAGTTTGATACATAGATTTGCAGGACATTTCTCTGAATAATCTATTCATCAATTCTTTCTCTGCATGCAGATAGTGTCTTCTTTCATATATCTTTTGTAGTTAATTTGGATATTTATAATAGTCAAAATGACTTATTTCCCCTTAAGTCATTCTTAAAAAAATATTGCTGTTACTGTATATAATATGCTCTTAATTCTTCCCATTTCACTCTTCATTACTTTTTGCAAACCTTTCTAAGTTTTTCTAAGCTCATTGAGCTCAGGAACAACCATTTATTTGGCACCACTTAAGTGGCAGTCACTATACTAAGTATTTACAAATATCGTATCACTTGATCCTCAGAGCATCCTTTTGAATTAGGTACTATTATTATTGTCATCATCCAGTTATGGAAATTGAGATAGACAGAGGTTAAGTGACTTTCCCAGCATTACACAGAAAGTAAATGTCTAAGGCTGATTTTGAACTTCCTGACTTTTGAGTCAATGCTCTTTCCACTCTACAACCTAGATGTCCTAAAAGATAAAATATAAACAAAAACAATATTACTTCAAAAGAAATCTGTGATTTTATTGGTAAGGATACTCTTTTTATTAATATAGGTTGGAGTATCTCCATGTTTTAGTAATTTAATGGACCCAAGGAAATGAATACCTTATTGCTAAAATATTAGTGATGAGCTTCTCTAGAACTAACTAATCTGTCATTAGACATTCGTATTCTCTGTTGCTAAACCCATATTAATTATTCACACTTTTCAAAGCTTGGGCTATACAGCCTAGGACAGCAGATATAGCCTTTAAAACTGTAGTCACATCTATGCTAAAGTAAGGTGCACGGTTATAGTTGTGGAAATAAATATAATATAAAGTAGTATTTGATTTTTCTTTTGTGACTTATCAATTAATGGATTCTCCACTTAAAAGCCTGATCACTCCTCTGTCTCCTTCAAGAGTTATTCTTCTGACTACTAGTCAAGATGGTAGAGAGAAGTCAGGAAATTTGTTAAGCTCTTCCCACTTTTCTTCAGAAATGAGGTTTAAAAAGTCTCAACAGATTTTGGAGCAAAACATTCCACAAAAGGGGCAGCTAGATAGCAGAGTGGATGGCCCTGGAAGAACTGAGTTCAATCTGGCCTCAGGCACTTGATAATTATATAGCTATGTGAACTTGGGCAAGTCATTTAACCCCATTGCCTTGAAAACAAATCATAAAAAAACACACATAAAAGAAAAGAATGAAACATCTTCCAGCAAGGTCTGTTATTGGGGGGCGGGGAGCATGGGCATGTCTAGGGCAGAGACTAGAGACCCAGAACATTGGTGGCAGGGCAAGGAAAGAACTAACCTAAAATCTTCTTCTGTGGAAGTGTAGGCTTTTGCAGTTTGTAGTGCAAGGTGACCTGGCTGGGAAGGCTCCAGCATGCTGGGCAAACTCCATTGTTGGTGCCCAGGACCACCATATTCAGCTGATCCCAGCTGGTCTGGCCAGACTCACACAGAGAGCCCCAGGCCTTCCTAGCAGGTAGGGGTTTGTGTTGCTAGCCCAGAGGGCCTGACATTCCTGTGCAAACAACCCAGAGACAGCTCCAGACATTCCCAGTATTCCCAGTGACCAGGGTGTGGGCAGCTGACACCCCCAGCACAAAAGGTCCAAAGAGAAAACCTCAAGTGTTCCTTACCAATCAGTCCATTAAGTAACCCCATATAGTTCCTAATATAGATGAACCTGGACTAGTAAGGAAGCCCCTAGGGTTCTCAACATCAAAAGCCTATGAGGGAGTCCCTTCCCCAACACAAGACCCTTGGGATAAATAACAAATCCCAAAGTGAATAAGAAAGCTAAAAGGAAAACTGGGTCTAATGAAAGTTACCTTTGGTATAAGGATGGACAAACATTAGCACTGAAATGGAGGGGAGAAAGGAGGCTACATGTGAGGCTTTTGAGAATATGAATTGGTCTCCAGACCAGAAATATTTCTTAGAAGAGCTCAGAAAGGATTTTATAAATCAAATGAAAAAATTGGAAAGAGAAATGCAAGAGAAAATTAACATCTTGCAACAAAAAGTGACAGAAGAAACAAATCCTTTAAAAATACAATTAGGCAAATGCAAAAAGAAAATAATTCCTTCATAAATACAATTAGCCAAAAGGAAAAAGATTACAGGTTCTTTAAAGATAGAATTGAACAAATGTAAAAGAAGATACAAAACCCAGGTGAAGAAAATGGCTCCTTGAAAAATAGATTGGGAATCAAATATTCCATGAAACACCAAGAATATATTAAACAATTTTTTTAAACAATGAAAAAATAGGCAAAAATTTAAAATACTTCATTGGTAAAACAACTCATCTGATAAGGAGAACTGCCCTGATATTCTGGAATCAGAGGACAGCGTAGTTATTGAATGAATCCATCAAAGATACCCTAAAATGAATTCCAAAATGAAAATATCAAGAAATATTGTAGTCAAACTGCAGAATTATCAGGTCAAGGAGAAAATCCAACAAGTGGACAGAAAGAAGCAACTTAAACACTGAGGTGGTATAGTCAGGATTACATAGGACCTGGATGTATCAGGAGTAAAGGATCCAAGGGCTTCGAATATGGTATTCTAGAGGGCAGGAGAGTTTATATTGCAGCTAAGAATCAACTATCCAGCAAATATGAACATACTCATTTGGGGAAAAGATAGATATTAAAAATAATAGTAGACTCCCAGAGTTTCTTGATGAAAAAGACTAGAGATGAACAGAAAAATTGATCTTCAACAGGAGACTCAAGAGATACAATGAAAAGTAAAAGAGGAGAAAAGAAAAAAATTGTTGTTCAATAAGATTAAACTGATTACATCTTTTGGTGGAAAGAAGATTCTCATAATTCTTGAGAACTGTAACTCTTAGAGAGTATACTTAAGCTGAAGGTATTGACATAAGTTGATTTTGATGGAATGTTTTTAAAAATAAAGACATTAAAAAGGGAAGGGGAAGATTGTAATGAAAAAGGAAAGGGGAAGCAGAATGGGGTAAATTATATCACAAAAAGAGGCACAAAGGACCTATTGCAATAGTTACAAGAAACATATTTGAAGCAGAGAGATACTCAGGGAGTAAAGGTAATAGCCTGAAGCAGAAAATATTTTCTTTCAGATAAAGTAGAAAAAAAAGCAGGCATAACAATCCTTTCCTCAGACAAAGCAATTACAAATTTAGGTCGCATTAAAAGTGATAAAGAAGGAACCAACATTCCTCTAAAAGGTACTAGAGATAATGAAAATTTCAATACTGAAGAAGATTGCATCAAGTGGTACAACATCTAAATTCTTAGAGGCGAAGCTAAATAAATTACAGGAAGGTATGGACAGCAAAACTATACTGGTGGGGCAACCTCAATGTCCCCCTATAGAATTAGATAAATCTAACCAAAAAATAAACAAGGAAGGTAAGGAGATGAATAGAATATTAGAAAAGTTAGATATGATAGACTTCTGGAGAAAACTGAATGGGGAGAGAAAGGAATATAGTTTTTTTTTTCCTGTGGTACATGGCACTTATCCAAAAATTAACCATATGTATTAGGGCACAAAAACCTCATAATCAGATGTGGAAAGGCAGAAATATTGAATGCATCCTTTTCAGATCATGAAGCAACAAAAATCACTTGCAATAAAGGGTCATGGAGGGATATACCTAAAATTAATTGGAAACTAAATAATCTTATTTTAAAGAATGAGTGGGTAAAGTAAAAATCATAGAAACTGTTAATATTATAGAAATCATATAAATAATTAATAATTTCATTCAAGACAATGACAATGAGAAAACATTCCACAACTTGAGGGAGACAGGCAAAGCATTTATTAGAGGAAATATATCTCTAAATGCCTACAGGAATAAAATAGAGAAAGAGGAGAACAATGAATTAGTCATGCAACTAAAATGCTAAAAAAATTGCTAAAAAAAGAAAAAATTAAAATACCAAATTAGATATCCTGAAAATAGAAAGTGAAATTTAAAAAAATGAAAGTTACAAACTATTGAAGTAATAAATAAAACTGAGTTGGTTTTGTGAAAAAATAATAAAATAGATAAATTTTTGCTTAATTTGATTAAATTTTTCTATTCCCTTGATGTAGTCATTTTCCAGTGTTCTATTATTGATTCTGTCATTGCTGTCTATCCCTTCTCCTTTGCTTGCATCTCTTCCCACAACTTTGACTATTGATTCTTTGTCAATACTCCCAAGTCTATCTCTGGTTTGAATTTCTTTGCTGAGCAGCCAAATCTAGATTTACATTTCCCTATTGGACTTGTCCAGAAATGAAGTTCTCAATTTTCAGTTGTGTGCATTTCTCATTCTAATTTTTCTGTTTCTTTGCCTGGTGACAATAATCTACCAGTAAAAACTTGAAAAAGTTTTGACTCTTGATTTTTCATTTCTGTACCTTCACACCCGGTCCTACCCAACTCTTGTTGTGAGGAAGTTTTATTAAATATCTCCAAGTGATCTGGCTCTGAATGGGAAGATTCTCTCTGACAATTCCAAACCTAAGAAGAACAAATTTGGTTTCATTATTTTGCAGAATTTTCCCATCCACTTCTTTCTTTCTGGACCTATAATCACCAGTATCTATTGGTTTGTTTACTTGACAAGTCTACTGCTAGTTCATCTTGCTTTTTAACAAATTCATTATGTTCTGCTTTGTATTGTATATATATCATCCTATGTGAATGACACATATCTAAACTTTGTCTCTTGTGGAACTTATTTCCAGAATAAAAAAGTTATTTATTTTCTACTGCTTGATCGGCTTTAGGGAAGAAAATATATTTTAATGATTTATGAATTAAAACTTTTTTTAGTATTTGAATTACTATCATGCTAATTCCCTTTTCTTGGTAGTTATGAAAAAGGGGATTTTTTTTTTTAGGTTTTTGCAAGGCAAATGGGGTTAAGTGGCTTGCCCAAGGCCACACAGCTAGGTCATTATTAAGTGTCTGAGACTCGATTTGAACCCAGGTACTCCTTACTCCAGGGCTGGTGCTTTATCCACTATGCCACCTAGCCGCCCCGAGGGGATTTCTTTAGATTAGGTTTAAGAACTGAAAATTATCCACCATAGTTTCATTTTTTGCAAAAGGGGGAAATAACCAGATGGAAAAGTTAAATTTCTATGGCTTACAAAAAAGGAAAGAAAAAAAGTTGAACCTAAAAAATTAGTTCTAAGAACTTGTTAAAGTAAAATTTGGAATCTATCCCAAAAAAGACTAATCAGTATTACATAATGCTTATTTTTTTCCTCTTTTAGATATATATGATTAACCTTTAAATTAGAAAGGATGGAATTTAGATACAATTCAAAAAGAAAATGCAATTTCCCAATTTGAGCAGAGATTCTATTTGATTTGAAGAATGAAGATTCAGATGATGTTCATTTAAATGATAATCAGAACTAAAACTAAATTTCATAGTGAACTGCATATCTCTGGATTTACTTCTGACTTTAAATAAGTAATTAGAAATTCCAAATATTTGTAAACTATTAATTCTTTATTTTTCCTCATGAAATTTTAATATACAGGATTTCTCAAAAATGTTTTACCAGCTTTATTTAATACTGAAAGTTTTTTAATTCCTTCCTCACTTTTTAAATAGCTATTGCTGCTTAAAAAGGAAACTTTATAGATCAATACTTCATTTTTCACGAGAGAGATTTTGATTGTCTTCAGGAATCAACCTAATTAAATGAATTGGATGGATCAAATTGTTCAGCAAATCAAAGTAATTTTGTGTAGCTTTAATATCATTTATTTTAGAGAGAAGGAAGAAATGGACATATTTTGAAAGTATTAAAATATCAAATATGTAGAAAATTCACTAAATCAAAAGACAAAGGGAGTAGGAAGAAGAAAATTAGGAAAACCAAAGCAATTGAATCATAAAGCATTTAGAAGCAGAACAATTCAAGTTTTAGAAATCAACTGGAAGATGGTAAAAATAATTACAAGACTTTCATGAAAAGTACAGTAATAACAGAGTCTGTATTGCAAACATGTGCAAGTTATTGCAGATTCAGAAAATTGGAATAAAGGGAGAGTGACACACCCACACCCACAGACAGAGACAGGGACAAAGTGAGAGAGAGACAGATAGACAGAGGGAGAGGGAGACACAGAGACAGAGAGAGATAAAATGACAGTCAGGGAGACAGAGACAGAAAGACAGATGGAGATAGGGAGAGAGAGCTGGAGAGACAGAGACAGAGACAGAGAGAGAAACAGACAAAATAATTCTCTCTAGGAAGCTGGGGATAGAGAGAATGAGATGTAAAATTGTCAAAGAATTTTTAATCTTCATTACAGAAACCCAGGTATGGACTTTGTAAAAGAAGCTAGAGGCATGAAACAAATATAAGAATGACCATTTAAATTGAAATATACATTGGGTTTGATATTTTAGATGGTGACAATCACAATCCATGATATAGTTGATCTGAGTTGTAAGCAAGTAATTATAAACCATGGTGCCATGCAGTGGTCAAATCTCTGTGCTGAGGTTTTGAATGTAATCAGAATGGAATGGTAAAATTGAGAAAGATAAGAATATAGGATTTTGTGGCTTATGCATTGTCATACAATTTATACTTTTGGAATGCCTAATTGGGGATATAATGAAACATTGTTTGTCATTTAAAGTCTCTCATAACTTTCTTTTTCTCTTTCCAGCCTTTCATGAACTTTATTCTCCTCCATTTAATTTTTTTAAAATTTTTCTAGGCAATGGGGTTAAGCGGCTTGCCCAAGATCACACAGATAGGTAATTATTAAAAGTGTCTGAGGCTGGATTTGAACTCAGGTACTCCTGACTCCAGGGCCAGTGCTCTTTCCACTGCACCATCTAGACACTCCATCCTCCATTCATTTTCAAATCTAGTAATATGAACTTATTTGCTATTCTTCACACAGGACATTCCATTTTTTATTAATTGTTCTACATTCCTAAAATTTTCTCCATCCTCATCTCCATCTTATGGCTTCCTTAGCTTTCTTCAAGACTCAGCTCAAAGTCCACATTTTCAAAGGATACTCTTATATTCATCTCAAACTCAACTTCTGTAACTATTAAATTTATTGGATTTTCTCCTGACATAAGCTACTTCATGACTTTCATATTTTTGTTTGGGGATATCATTGTGCTATCTGTCACTCAGATTCACAGCATTAGAGTCATACCTAAATTCTCCCTCATCCTCTATTATTCTCTTCCCAAATATTTTCCAGTCTCCCTCTGAATCATTTCTTGCATATTTCCCCTTCTCTTCACTAACAAGGTTGATATTTTACTTCAAGCCTTCATTATCTTTTATCTGAACTACTGAATATATTTCTCAAAAAACTGTAAGTTTTTCTTGGTAAAATTCTCAAGATATATCAGGAACAGATTTAAATTCATAAAAAATAATATTCATTCATCAAACAGTTTTAAAATGGTGCCATTTAGATGGTTTTTAAATTACACTCAAAGAGCAAGTTTGTCTAGATCTCTAGAAACTGAAGTACTTACAAAATCTCAGGTCTTGCTTTCTACTTGTCACATGTACATCATCAAGAGATACATCGTTATATTTTATAAGCTAGTCATTTAATCCACTGTCAACTGTTGATTGATTTCTACTGATTGACTGGTACTGTAATTCATCTCCCCAGTAGTCACAATTAATGAAGACACAGAAGAAGGAAATTCTTAAAGTAAGACTGGAACATGCAATTTGAGATTTTCAAAAGAGAACAATCTATGAGTAGTCATTCTGAAAAGGTACAAGATGTCTTGGATAAATCTATAAAGCAATGATAATTGAACCCATGGAAATTAATGATAACTCCAATTGGAATTGTATATCATGGTAGTGGAGATGGTCAAATCAAGAATAAAAATTCAATGAAGATAGGGACTATTTCATTTAAGTTTCTCACCTCTATTATATAGCATTTAGAATTCCTAGCACTTAGAAGGTACTTAATATGTTCTTATAGACTGATTGCTATCCCTTACCTCATTTCTTATACACAGATGACTTAAGACATATATTTATTTTATGTAGCTCCAAATTACTAAAATGCTTTAATGAAAATTTGCAATTTAATTTTATGGAATTTGCAGTTTAATTTTACCAGTTTCAAAATAAAGAAAAATAAAGCATCAATAGGAGATCACTTACAATGGTTAAAAAAAAGAAACAAAAAATAGTGATTTTATAATGAATAAGAGTTCATAATTTAATAATTTCTTCATTGCAAATGTATCTATTTTCTTTCTACTAGGAATATGGTGACCCAGATCATTGTTCATCTCCACTGCCTGTCCTAGTAGATAGATATTCCTGATTCACTGGGTCTTGTATAGTTGCTTGTTTGATTCATTGAACTTGAACATTCTTTAAGAACTAAGTGTATTTTTAAAATATTCATAGCAGCTCTTTTAGTAGTGGCAAAGAATATGAAATTGAGGGGATGTTCATTAATTGGGGAATGGTTAAACAAGTTATGGTACATGGATACTGTGGAATATTATTGTTCTGTAAGAAATCATAAATGGTTAGATTCTAGAGAAGCATGTAATGACTTATGGGATCCGATACTGAATGAAGGAAGCAGAGCCAAGAAAACAATGTGCACATCAACAACAACATTGTGAGATGAACAATCTTGATGGAAGTGGCTCCTCTCAGCAGTACAAAGAGCTAGGACAACTCTATTAGACCAGCTATTATCCCCATCCAGAGGAAGAAAAACAAAACAACACAAAATGTAAACAAAAAAAAAAACAAATAACCCTTTAGAATTTGATGAACACTTTATAAAAAATTATCTCTTATGTAACTATTTCCCTTAATTCTAATTCCTCATACTGAAAATTACTAATCTGTAAACATGTTTATCAAAATATGTATGTACAATGCTAACCTGACTGCTGGCCTATGAAGGGAGGGGGTGGGAAGGCAGGGTGGAAGGAAATTTTGTAACTTAAAAATATACATGTGCATATGGATGAAAATAAATAAATGAAAAAAAACAAAAAAGAAACTAAATATATTAGGAGAGTTAAGAAACTTTAGAAGTTTTTAGAAATTTTTATTCAAAATATGTTAGAATTTTGTTGTTCAGTTTTGGGTTTTTTGCATTTGTATTTGACTCTTCAAAACCTTATTTGGAATTATCTTGTTAAGGATACTGGAGTGATTTGCAATTTCCTTCTCTACATATATGTATATATATACATATATATATATATGCATGTATGTATATATATTATATGTGCATTTATATGTAGACATATATATTTATATATGAAGGAAATACACACACACATATATATATACTAATTAACTAAAATATACATATATATGTATATTTTAGTCAGTTGTGTCCCATTCTTTGTGACACCATTTGGAATTTTCTGGCAAATTATTATTTTCTTCTCCAGCTCATTTTATGGATGAGAAAAATGAGGCAAACAGGGTGATATGCCTTGCCCAGGGTCCCACATTTAGTAAGTGCCTGAGGTCAGATTTCAACTCAGGTCTTCATATCACCTCTCCCAGTGTTCTATCCACTATATAATCTAGCTAACCAAATTTTGCCCAACTCCCATAAATTATCCAAAATCACAAAGTTGGGCACATCACGAAGTTAATTATAATAAAATCAAGACCAGAATATTTCTATTTTCCAATATACTGTTATAGATTCAAATGTTATACAAAAAAGTGGGGTGATCAGTAGGGTGCAGAGTTTAAAATTTAATAATAGATCTCTCCCAAACAACATTAATTGCTATTAAAAAACATAGAGAAGTATTCAAGACCGCAGCACTGAGAGACTATTAATGCAACTAATGATTTCAACTCTATATTGCCACTGGACTAAGGCCAACATTGATTATTTTTTCAATTGAAGATTATATTCAGGACATTTCTACTTCCAAATTGCTTTAGGAAGTAGACAAGTAACCAGTAATAGATCAGATAGTGGCAAATGCAAAAAATGTTCTAGACTTAATTGACAAACCCAATGTAGATAAATGTTCAGGAATGGATGGCATATATCCAAAAGTTATACCACAGCTGAAGGATGAAATTATAGAATCCTTGGTTAAAACGTATAATGGGCATTGCTAGCAGCTACTGTTGGATTTCTGGTGAAGAGCCAATGTGCAATCTATTCATAAAATTCCATAAGTGGCCTCTGAGAGTTATGGACTAGTGAATCTTGCCTTTTACCTTAATGATAAGAGTCTTAATACTTTACCTTTGCTTTCTTTTTTATACATTTCAAAGCATTTTCACATGCATTGTGTTTTTTTATATGAGAACAATTGAAGAAAGAGTCCAAGCTTCATATTCAGATGATTTCAGTTTAAATCCCAAATTATTGGTGCCCCAAAGGGCAAAAGTGTTGTATACACTTTGATCCAGCAATAGTAGTACTAGGTCAATTCCCAAAGAGATCACAAAAAAGTATAAAAGACCACAAAAATTTTGTACAAATATATTCATTTTCATTCATTTTGTAGTGGCAAAGAATTGGAAATTGAAGGGATGTCATCAATTGGGGAATGACTGAACAAATTGTGGTATATGAATGTGATGGAACACTATGGTTCTATGAGAAATCTTGGAATTAGAATTAGAATATACTGGAAAAACTTGCACAAACTGATTCTGAGTGAAGGGAGCAGAATTCGAAGAACATTGTATATACTAATAGCAACACTGGGTGATGATCAATAAGGATCACCAATGATATTCATTTTAGCAGTACAATAATCAAAGAGAATTCTAAAAAACTTGTAATGGAAAATACCATCCTTGACCAGAGAAGATCTGTGGTTTAAATGAAGACTACAGCTTATTATCTTCAATTTTTAAAAGTTGTTTTTATATATTTTCTCTCACATTTTTCACATTTTCACTTGATTTTTCATTTACAAAATGATTAATATAGATTTATGCTTAGCAGTTATACAATAATAACCTATATTAGATTGATTTGTCAGGGGAGGGGGAGGGAAGGGAGGAAGGTAGAGAAATGTGAAACTCAAAATCTTGCAATAACTGATTACTGAAATCTATTGTTCCATTTTGTTGGGAAAAAATAAATAAAAAATAAAAATAAAAAATAAAAACAAATAAACAAATCCCCAAATTTTATTTGCTAGCTTATGACCTCAGAAGTTATTTCAAGTCCTGAACATGTTTTGTTTAAACTTAAGTTGGGAAGGTAATCATTTCCCTACTTCTTACACATAGTGTTGACAGGTTTAAATGAGAAAATAATTTATGTCAAAGTAGGAAGTAATCTTTAAAAAGTAAATCTATTAATTAAAATATTACTAAAATAATATTATCATTATTAGATAAATATATATATATATATATTATAATCTTAATTTATAACCTGGGGAATCTGAGGTTTGTAGGAATAAATTATTTATCCTAAGATGGCAAAGTTAATGTGCTGATCAAAGACTTGAATCTAGATCTGCTGATTTACTTGTTTATTGCTCACATTGATTAAATTCAAGTTAGTTTGATTTGATTTGTTTTAATTAAATTCAATTGAGACTCTATTCCATGTTCTCTCTCACACATGCATTCCTTGAACCTTGGGAAACATACTTAGCAGGAGAGAATACTGCTGCAAAACTTAGTTGGAGAAGAATATTGATTCTCCTTCAAGGGGTTAACATACCCCTGTTATTAGGTCAGTCATTGGAGCTAAGGCATCATTCCTTCCTGGGGGAAGAAGGAAAATAGAATTTTAAGTCATTTCAGTCATTATTTAGTCCAAATAAGTTGCCCAAAGAAACATAGAAGCTATATTCAAATTAGAATGCATGAGAACATAGAACAGAAACCAGATTAGAAAAGTTCCAGAATTTCTTAGAACCCCTCTGCTCAAAGAATTGAAGCTAAAGTTGAATATCTAGACACCAGTATGGGGATTATTCCACAGATGCCTAAATGAATCAAATTAATCTTAAAAGAAAGCTATAATTCAATATTTATCAGTTGAAAAACTAAGATGATGATGAAAAAAGGAAAATAATTCATTATGCTATCATTCAGAATGGCATTTTGAATAATCAATAATGTTTCTACTAAAATTATGCATTAGTCATATGAATGCCTTTTGTCCTTGGGTATATTATATATACTCACATATATATATATGTTTGTTTGTGTGTGTGTATATGTATATATATATATATATATATATATATATATATATATATATATATATATATTCATGTGGTTTAGACAAATACTGTTCATGTCTACATTTTTCCTCCTTGTTCCTATCATTTTTTAAAACTTCTCTCTATGCCTATCTGTGTGAATAGAAGTATCCAATTTGAAATGTCACATTAAACTACTTTGCTATAATGTTATATATGTTTCTTTGGGGGAGGGATAATAATGAAGAGAGCTCTAGAAATTAAATTACATTTACTTTTATCATATAAAACTCTTTTTTCCTGTCTATTGGGTTGGTTTATATTTTAATTTTTGAACAATGTAGTCCATTTCATCTCTCTGAGTCTGGTTTAGACATTTATTTCCTAAATAGAGCTATTGATTTTTTTTCCATCTCCTCCAGAGCTTTCTTTTTGTATTTTGCTAATTGCCTTGAAAGTAGTATGTTCCAAGACAAATAAGCAGTGACATATCTTCTTAATTCCACGATATCATCTTTTTTATTCCTGTAAAGAAAGTGTGAACAGCTTATTTATAAAAGATCCAAAATATTGGATTTATGATTTTTGTGACATGAAAAATATGAAGTAATAGAATTTTCCTTCTACTCTAGTACTAGAGAGGAATAAAGAAGGAAAAATAGGACAAATCAATTTGGTGATTTCAGTGAAAATTAGAATGCATCTACTTTAGAAATCCACTGTAATTTATATGCGACAATGATCAGATTTTGACTGAGTTAGCTCTCAAGCATTCTTTGCAAGTACTTTCAAATAAATTAAAGATGAACAATCAATATATTTGCATTGAGGTATGTGAAATGATTTTTGGATAGGTTCCCTTTCCATTTATCACATTCAATCAATCAGTCATGAAACATTTGTTAAACATATACCATATGCTTTATCCATCTTTGTCCTCTCCTCCTCTATAATAAACACCAGAAAGCATTAGCTACTGAATTATTTTTAGAGTATACTTTAGGACTAAAGATTGAAGAAAAGTTAATGTCCAACAGGAAAGACCTGAAAGAAGAGCCTTTTAATATAATAACTGCTCATTCACTGGATTTCTGAGATTTCAAAGAAGGAAGAAGAATAAGATCCAACTTAAATGAAATAAAGCTATTGACCATCTATGTATCTCTCTGTTTGATAAACCAGACTGAGGTATAATAGAATTCAAATATGAGGTTATGTACACCCTAGATTTTCTTGATTCTAACCTTGACTGATAAAATGATGACTTCTGGTTTAATTCCAGAAACTGATCATTTTAAATATTCAAAGTTACTGTGTCTTGATGCCTCCTTAACCATCTTTTTTCCTTCTTATGGGTCTTCTCTCTTTCTTCGATTTTGTCCTGACCTGACTACTTTCTTCCATCTAGTGCATATTCCTCTATGATTTCAATTTCAATTCAGCTTAAATCAATTCAATTCAACAATTAAATGCCTTATCTGTTATGAATTAGGACCTAAATCAAAGGCAAAAAAATTAATGGTAAGTATATGAAAATTATTTTCCTTATACCTATGTTGCTAAACCACTGGGTGATCAATGCACCTTTTCTTCTGTTCCTTATTTGTCCTTGACTCTTAGCTATAATTAGAGGCAATAATTAGTGCTGCGCTACTTTGATGGGCTTGCACAGAGCAAACCCACTCCAAAATGAGTTTCTTTTGTAGTACTATTATGAAGGAGATGGCTAAGTTTGATAGAAAATATTTCTAAGGTTATTACTAAGTGAAATATAAATATTGTTTAAACATGTAATATATTGTATAAATGCTTCAAGAATTAGTGAGTTTTGTCCATGTAGTTACTCATTGAAGCATGAATAATTTAAATCTATCTCAAGGCAAAAGGAATCTACTAGAATTGGATGGGATGAATGATTAGATTTGGACTTAATGAAAATTTTAAGATGGAGTGGAATGGTGAAGACTTGAGAAAGGGAGAATAAGGATGGTGGAATGATCTCGGTTAGAGATGATGAAAGATTGAACTAAGTTGGTAAATCAGGAAATGGAGAGAGGATGTTTTCATAGTGCTGACAAAGCAGAAATATCCAAATTTGGCAACTGTTTGAATTATGGTGTGTGAAAGAATAAGGATAATATTGAGATGATGAACCTGCAAAATTGCAAAGTTGTTAGTGCTTTTGACACAAATGTGAACCTTTGAAAAAGGAGTTCCTTTTTGTCCTTCATTTTCAAAGAAGACATACACGTAAATTGGAGCTCTTTTACAAAGTCATCTGGGTTCATTGGCCAGATATGAATTAGGACAACTGGAGATAACCCTGGATGTGAGGCAGTCATTTTTAAGTGACTTGCCCAATATCACATACCTAGTGAATGTCAAATGTCTGAGACTGGATTTGAACTCAGGTCTTCTTGATTCTAGGGTCAGTGTTCTGTCCACTGTACCACCTACTTGCCCTTGTAGTTTTAGGGAAAATATAAGGAGTTCAATTTATGAATTCATTCAGATAGGTGGACTTTAAAAGCTCTTTGACATCTATTTTGGAATATTTAATAGACAACTGACAATGAAGAACTGAAGATGAGAGCATATTGGTAATTTTTATATAAATCTGGAAGGCATCTGCATAGACATGACAGATAAATTCTTGAGACATGATGTGTTTACTAAGGGAGAAACATCTATAGGTAGGGGTGTGACATAAATTATTACTCAGTAAAGGTGACTGAGGAGCAGAATAGGCTTGATTAAAAAAAGTGTTCCATATACGTCTGCATAGTATATTAATAATGGTATCTGATGGACTACTTTCAAATATTTCCACTGCTGACTTGAAATTCTCCCTTGATAATCCTAACATTAACCTCATTTCTGTAAGTCAGACATTGTCTTGTTAAAGAAAAACTAAACAAATAAACAAAAAAACCATGAAAAATACAAATATGTTATAGATATAGAAAGTTACATTAATCACTTGATTCCTCTGAAGGAGTGAATAAAGTAATAAGGGCTTTTTATGTGTGAAGCACTGTGGTAAATTCTATGATACAAATAGAAAAGTTAAACAGATTCTATTCTTGAAACACTCACAAACTAATCGCAGAAAAAACATATGAAGGTTATATTTTTATTTCATTTTATTTTCAGCTATAAATTCTCTCTCCACACTTTGAGAAGGCAAGAAAAACAAAATCCAATACTAGTTGTTATTGTTGTTGAATCATTTGCTTGTGTATGATTCTTTTGATCCCATAAACCAAATTTTGTCAATATTGTCTATGAAATTTTTTTGGCAAGGATGCTGAAATGATTTTCCATTTCCTTCTCCAAAAACACAGATTAAGTGACTTGTCTATGATTGAATAGCTCTTAAGTTTTAGATGCCAGATTGGAACTCAGAAGTTCTAGCTAAATTGTGTAATAGAGTGTCGGGCTTGAAATCAAGAAGAATCAAGAGTTAAAATCTGCTTTCAGATACTTACCATTTATGTGACCCTGGTCAAGTCACTCGATCCTGTTTGCTTGTGTTTTGTTATCTGTAAAATGAACTGGAAAAGAAATGATAGTCCTCTCTAGTATTTTTACCAGTAAAATTACAAAAAGTCAGACATCACTGAAATGACTAAACAACAGCAACCTTCCTGACTCTAGGCCTAGTGCTCTATGAACCAAGCAATCAAATTGCCTCATTAGAAATCATACAGAATTGTGAAAAGAAGTTTGGCCTTCAAAAAAAGAGAGAGAGAGAAGAAAATATGCCTCAATCTTCTTCGAGTACATCATTTTTTATGTGATGGTGAATAGCATCTTTCACTATGATACCTTTGGATTTACAGAAGGTCATTGTATTGATTATAATTACTGAGTCTTTCAAGTTGAAAATTTTTATAATCTTGCTATTAGTGGATAAATGGTTCTTCTGGTGATATTCACTTTGAATTAGTTCATATAAATTTTCCCAGATTTTTCTGAAATCTTCCTATTCATCCTTGCTTCTAGCATAATAGTATACCATCACAATCATAAATAGCTTGTTCGTGTTCTTCCAACTATCAGTCAAGAAAGAAGGCTGGAATTTTGTTCAACTCATATCAGTTTTCATCAGAGATGACATTTATCAGTTTCTTAAATAGATTTTGGAGCAAAAGATTCCACAAAAGGGTCAGTTAGATGGCACAATAGATAGATCATCAGCCCTGGAATAAGAAGGACCTGAGTTCAAATATAACCTCAGATACAATATTTTTTTTTAAAAAATTCACAAATAACATGTTCAGCCATTACCCAACTAATGAACATTCCATTAGTTTCCAATTCTTTAATATCAAAAACAGTTGCTATAAATATTTTGTCCCTGTATATGGATTCCTTTCTTCTTTCTTTGATCTTGGACTATAGATCTAGTAGCAATAATACTGTGTCAAAGACACAAATAAAGTTTAGTAGGTTGGAGATAAGAGTTCTAGATCATTCTCCAAAATGGTTGAAATAGTTCAGAATTCTACCAACAGTGAATTAGTGTACTTATATTGCCCCATCCCCTCCTACATTTGTCATCTTAGTCAATCTAATGAGGGTAAGGTGATACCTCAATTGCCTTTAATTAACAATTCTCTAATTCTTAAGGATATAAAGCATTTTTATGGGGCTATTGAATGTTTAATTTCTTTCTCTGAAAATATTTTATTTTTTTCATTATCAGTTGAGGGTTAATTCTTATTCTTATAATTTTGGGTTAGTTCCCTATGTATTTTAGAAAAGATCATTGTCAGAGAAACCTACTTCAAAATATTTTGCCCCATTTTCAGTTTTTCTTCTATTTTTACCTGCATTACTTTTGTTTGTTTGTTAAATTTTTAATTTAAGGCATTCATTTTGCCTCCTTTGAGCTTCTCTATATTGTGTTTGTTCATGAACTCTTCTTCTATTCATAGATCTGACAGGTAATTTCTTTCATGCTCCACTAACTTGTTTATGATATCACTCCTTATGTTTAGATCATTTAACCAACTTGAACTTATCTTGATAAATTGTGAGAGATGTTGTTCTATATTTAGTTTCTACCAGATTACTTTCTAGTTTTATAATTTTTAGTTTTATATTGAAGTTTTCACCTGAAAACTAGTCAGAATGGTATCATGGTCCTTGGAGTACAGAACAAAAGCAGATGATAATGCATCTTCTTTAAAGTCTTTTCCACTGACAAAAATATACATTTCTGAAGCTGAATCACTTGACACTGTCAAGGAGTTTGTTGGCAGGAAATTTCTTAGTTTGGTCTTCAGTACAAATGACTGTAGCACCTGTAGGAACAGATGTCAAGCTTCATTTCCATAGGGCTTATTTTCCAGGATTATCATTGTAGGTAATGGTATTGCTATTCCCAAAGCTCTAGATTTTAGTGTCCTAGGCTTTCCTTCATCGGGGTTAGATAGGAGACAGGGTTAGACAGGGTTAGACACCCACACAGCATGGTAAATGTGTCTTGACTTGTCTGACACATGTTGCCTCATATCTCTCCTCCAAGGTATCTTGACTATTCAGTTAAACTTACTTGTCTGCCCTGTATGTGGAAGTTGGTGAACTGTGGTGGGAAACTAACCTTATCTCCAGAGCACTTTCCTACCCAGAAGATGGTTGTGAAGACTATTTTTGTTGGTGATCTGGGAGGTACTGTGAAATCTAGGTCTCCCCTTTGCTCATCTGATTATTGGTGACCACTGATCTACAGTTTTTGCTAGTAGAAATGAGAAAAGTGATTATGTCAACAGTCCTGGTAGAATAGGACACATGTTGATTTTTCCTTTTTTTAAAGAAATAAAAGTTTTGGGATCTAAATTGATGAAAGGGATAGACATTGATCTCTTCTCCATGGAGAGAAAGGCTGAGAGAAAGGATGGGAGTGGAAGAGGGATAAGAATTAGAGAAGTATATGGGAACTGAAATTCAACTTATCTTATTTCACAATCACACTAAAACCTGGTTCTGATGATATTATGATAATATGTATAATCAGAAAGTGCATGGAGCAAATAATTGACAAAATAATCAAATTCAGATGAACTTACTAATTTTTCCAAGAAGAAATTATGTTAACAGCAATGAAGCTTACACATATTGTCAAAAGATAAGGAATAAACTCTAGTGTGGTTCAGTGCAAAAAAAAGTCAGAGATAGGCCTTGGAGCAACTATATGTGTGTGTGTAGATGTATATATGGATCTACATATACATTATATATAAAATATATATAATATATATGTAATATATAAAATATATATGTGTGTGTGGTTGTGTGTGTGTTTGTGTGTTCATGCCTGAATATGTATATATAAATATATAGCACATTATGCATCTCTATCTTTATCTCCATCTATCTATTGATAATAGATGGATAGACTTCCTAAAAAGATGTTGAAATAGTGTATTTACAATTCTATCCCATTAACTAAATCCTGAAAATAAATAGTGAAGAAGCAAAGACTGAGCAGATAATGCAAAGACTTGACCATTATGGATAGAACTCTGGAAAACTTGTGAGAAGAAATTGAATTACATATATTAGGATAAAATTATACAAATGTTTCTTTAGACTACATAGGGACATGTATCCCTATAGTGATATACTGTGATATTCTGATAGACCTGGTGTTATTTTGAACATTGTTTCTTTGATTCAGAAAACCTTTATTTGGAGCACATTTGGATTCCAAACTAAGAAAGCTACTCAGCTTAAAAGAGACTCATAATCTATTTCTGTACCCACACAGCAGGCACTCATTCATGCTGAAAGAGAACATATACTCTGAGAGGACATTTTCCACTGCCATGGGTTTCCCTGCAGCATCCTCAATCTGAGGCAGAATTCTATTCATTAAAGAATCAGATTTGCTTCTGGAGGGGATCCAATGGGCAAATCTATCCAGAACAGAGTAATTTTTCCCTGGCCCCAATGCTTTGAGGACTCCCACAGCTGGTTAATAAGTTGGCTTTCAAAGTTCATGCTAGTTTTACACATGCACAAACACACACATAAACATGATATGAGAAATGGGGGCTGAAAATAATATGTTTTCCTTTTGCCTTCAACATCATTGCCAGGATATTGTTGACATACCAACTAGCTGAGTTTTTAGATGACTGACCCAAAGTCAGAAAGACCTGAATTCAAATCCTGTCTCAGTCACTAGTTATTTAACCCTGGATAAATTATTTAAATTCTGCCTCAACATACTCAATTTAAAAGAGCGATTATAATGTGGCACCTACCTCTCACGAATCATATAAGGTAATATTTGTTAATTCTTCAACACAGTGCTTGATACATAATACCTATATGTGCTTAGAAATTCCCTTTTCTGTACTCATTTCTTATTTTTTTTATTTAAGGCAATGAGGATAAGTGACTTGCCCAAGATCACACAGCTAGGCAATTATTAAATGCCTGAGGTCAGATTTTAACTAAAGGATTCCTGATTCCAGGGCTGGTGCTCTATCCACTGCATCACCTAGCTTCCCCCTTTCCTACTCATTTCTTATAGGAACACTGAAATAGTGTGAATTTTATATACCATACTTGGAAATTAAGATATTTAGATTTAGAGAGCATAAAGATTCCTCTCAGCAAGTTTAATGCTGGGTTCCATCCTGCAGAAGTCCACCATCTGCTTCTTACCTATCACCATGGAATTATCCATCATTTTCCTATAGTACTTCACATAGAACATGAAGACAAAATGTGCCCCATTGCCCAATGACATTTAACAGTGTTAAGGTGCTAAAGTACATTCAGATTTGGAATGAAGGCTAAGTGGAGCATTATAGTACTCAGAGCACCATAATGATAAATGGCTCACTGTGAGTTGGTAGAATAAGGACAAGGAATTGGTGCTAGTTGCCTAATAAAGTACAATGGCTTTTAAAGATGGCAATGGCTTACATGACCTGATGATAGCATGGAGTGGTTTATGATGACAAGCCCAATGGACTGAAAGCCTCAGTTTTTCTGGGTTTGATCATTGTATATTTGTCACATTCCATTTTCCCCCTTTGCTTGTTCCCTCACATCCCTTGCCTGTTGGTCTTGACATAAGAGAAGACAAGGGAATTTCTCTCAACCTAAACCCAGGGTGTATAGAGTATTGTACAACTTTTCTCTTTATTATTACTAAATATGTTGGGTTGTCTATTAAGGCCATCCAACTTTAGGTAGACATAAGTTGTATATATATATATATATATATATATATATATATATATATATACACGTATATATATGTGTGTGTGTTTATTTATTTATAAGTGCATATATACATACACTATATATATTTAGGCATTAGATTTATAATCATATATATACATATGTATACATGCATATAAAATACATATTCACACACACACATATATATATGTATATATATATATACATATATATATATATATATATATATATATATATATATAATCCATATACGAACACAGTTACAAGATATCCCTTAAAGTTTTACTGCTTAATAAAAAAATTTTGGAACCTTATCTATATATAGATATATCATTATGCATGCATAAATATTCATATGAATAGAGTATTCTTATAACTCAGCAATGGTGATATCTCTAGGTAAATTTATTGAAGAAAAAATAAAAGCAACCTACTTTCTCTTTAAGGTGATGGTGGCTAAAATATAAACAACATTATCTTCATTTCTTTTTCTCTGACTTTTTTCCTTTCTTTCTTCCTTCTTTATCCCAAAATGGGCATTTTACTTGACTCAAGGTTTGTAGTGAAAAGAATATCTTCTTTCAAATATTAATATTTCATTTTATGTGCTTGAGACATAAGATAAATACTTGTTACTCTTATTTCTTTTGTAATGGACCTAAATATCATTGAGTTTTTCAATTTATTTCCTAAAATTTACAAGATAGAATCAAGTGAATTAAGCTATGCCTTAAACTTCTTACTTATGCTACAGTTAAAGAGATAATATAATAGTTTTACTTTTTACCTTTCCTATACTTGTTTCACCTTTTTTATTTATATTGTTCCAATATAATTGAACTATTCAATGTTTTCTTCCCTTTTGACAATGTCTATCCTTTAAGTTCCCTCATTCCTTATCTTTTTTTTAATCCATCCTTCCTTCCTGGACCAATTCCAATGACTTCTTGATGAAGCACTTTACCCTTCTCCCCTACCAGGTGACAGTGAGCTTTCCCTACATAATTTTTTTCTTGACAGATTCTCATGAACTCTCCAGTTCATTCTTTATAGTGTCACAATAATTTATGTACTTTTTTCACTCTGTGGGAAGATCTATGATTATTTTGTTCATAGGAATTCATAACAAAGGGAGTAATGTAAAACAAAAGAACTGGGGTGGAGATTGCCAAGTCTGTAATGCCCTTTCCTTCTGGATCCAAGCTAAATTGCAGAGCAATCGAGTCATTTTTGCAGGGGGTATGGAGATTAAAGAATTTTCTTTTCTCTTCCCTCTAACCAGAGCCTTTTTCAGTTTTCCTAAACAGAGTTCCCAAAATGACTTGAAAGTGACCCAGGGGCATGATATGAGTTTACAAGAATAGTGTCCTAGGGGTATGATATGAGTTTACAAAAACACATGTTTAGCATATTTTTGGCTCATAGTAGACTTAATAAATTCCAATTGACTGACTGACAGATCTTTTGCCTATAATTTGTAGAGTTTATACTGAATATCCTGAGCAACAGCAATTGTAAAGGAGGTGATGAAGCAGATTTTACAATGGCTAAGAATATCCTTAACTGTCTAAGTGCAGGTTCATATCACAAAAGAGGTAATGATGGTTATTTAGGTTATCAAGCTAAAAGACTGACATAACCCATCCCTCAGACTACCTAAGAGGCAAATAATTACAGATAGTAGCAATAGTAGCAATATTAGAAGAAGCACCACCAGAGATATCTAGCATAAAGCAGTGTTGTTATTTGGTCTTTTATTTGTGTCTGAAACTTCATGACTAAATTTGGTATTTTCTTGGCAAAGATATTGGAGTAGCTTGCCATTTCCTTCTTCATCTCATTTTACAGATGAGGTAAAGAGGGTTAAGGGACTTGTCCAGGGACACAAAGCTAGTAAGTGTCTGAGACCAGATTTGTACTCAGGTCTTCCTGATTCCTAACTGGAACAGAACCAGAAATAATGAAAGCAATTGATTTAAAATTTTCTTTTATTCTAGTATAGATTGCAATTTTTACGCTGAAAATAAGAAGATATCAATGATTCTTTAATATCCGAACTATGAGTTGCTCTCCTTACATATTTGTCTTAGGTGTATACATTCCTTCCTTTCAATGTTACTTGGTAATGCGTATTCTCTTTATTATCTACACCCACTAGAATGAAAGCAACCTGTTAGAGAAAGTACCTTGGGGGACATACTTCTTGTCATTCATCTTTCTAGACTATTCAATTAAAGGCCTTTTGTTTTGAACTAAGATAATCCCTAGTTTCCTGATCAAAGAAAAATAGCACTAGTAATATAGGACAGCAATCAGAGACACACATGTTTATGTTTCCATTTTGCTCCCCCTATTAAATGCCAAGTTACATGAAAGCAGGGTCTTTGTTATATTTGTCTTTATATTCAAAGGATCACACACACACACACACACACACACACACACACACACACACATATATATATATATATATACATATATATATGTATATATATATATATAGTAGGTCCATAATATTTTTTTTCTTAATTTCTGTAATTGGATGTATTTGAAAAAGTAACATATGCAAAGAAATAAGCTCAGAATCATTTCAATAGATGAACCTGTTGGTCTTGAGTCCTTGAACTCACATACCTGTGAGGTATCCTATGATCCCTCTTTCTCTTCTCTTCTCTCTCTTTTGATTGACTACTAAATAACAGTCCAACTGCATAAAACATGTAAATTAGATATAGGAAGGAAGACAAATATTCACATCTTAAAAGTGGTTTTTACTTTATAAAGTTCCAAAGGTAGCTAAATAGCACAAGCAAAGGACTGAATCTAGGATCAGGAAGATTTGAATTCAGATCTACCTCAGACATTTACTACCTATATGTTCCTTGGCAAGTCAAAACCTATTTGGGCTTAGTTTTCTCAATTGTAAAATGTGAATAATAACAGCACCTGCCTCCAACTGTTATTATGAGGATCAGTTTTAAATAATATCTACAGAGATTAGCAAAGTACCCAGTTCATAGAAAGTCCTTAATAATTGCTTGTTTCCTTTCCTTATTTTAATAAACTAACCACCCTAACAAATATTAAGTATAAATCAGTAAAATAATTTAAAATCTACTATAAATGTGACATATTTGCAATTACAAAAAATATAACACATCTTCTCTAAATATCTTATTTGTATGAGAGAAAAGAAAAATCACAGGAAACAATATCAAATAGTAGAACAGTTCTGAAAATGCTACTGTAAGAACTCAAAAGAGAGAGAAATGGAGGGAATTACAAATTTTGAGCTGGAGGGGGTCTTAAAAGCCATCCAGTTCAATCTTACACTTATAGATAAGGGACTGGTAGGTTGGTTATTGTACTTAATTCTACAAATGGATCAAAATCACATCACTATGATGGAATCAAAGTACAATGTGTCCTACTGTTCCTGATGAGAGCAAAATGAGTTTGGAACACTGTACCACAGGTTGGGCATAAAATAATCTACATGAACATTTGGAGTGGAAATGTCTCTAAATCTGCATATGTCCTGTATATTTTGTGCTATTGCAATTCAACTTCACAGAGCATGTCATATTGGAAAGTTCTTTTCCAGAGTCTCCCATGTCATATAATCAATTCCAGAGTTCTTTAGAGAGACATTGGGAATGTTCCTGTACTGCTTCTTCACACCTTCATGTGAATACTTGGCCTATATGAGTTCTATGTTCTAAAATAGTTTTTAGGCAAATGTACGTCTGTCATTCAAGAAAGAACCTCTACATATGGTACCTTATCTTACCTTATCTTCAGAATCTTCCTAAAACAATTCAAATAGAAGCAATCAAATTCCCTGGTATTATACTGGTAGACTATTCAGATTTCATGGGCATACAACAATGGGTTCAGAACAATGACTTTGTAAACCTTCAGCTTGGTAGTCAGTGTAATACTTCTTCTCGACCCAAATTTTGAGCTAGATCTTGCAATGTGTGTATCCAACTTATCACATATGTGTATATCCCTGGAAATTATACTTCCAAGGTCAGTAAACTTATCCACAGATTTCACTGTCTCTCTATCTGTTGTAAAAGATAGTTCCACATATGGATAGTGTGGTGCTGGCTGGTAGAGAACTTTTATTTTCTTGGTATTTTGTTAAGCAAAAAGCACAAGCAGCAGAGAATTGATGCATACATTCCTGTATCTTGACCTCAGAAGCTATATTAAGTACATAATCATCTGCAAACCTAAAAAAAATGCATCAATTCTATCTCCACTTTAGTCTTGGCTTGTAGCCTTTCTAATTTAAATAATTTACCATCAGTGCATAGCTGACTTTGTTGCTATTTTTATCCTCATTAAAAGAGTCCAACACCATCAATGAAAACATCAAGCTAAAAAGCCTAGAAGTAGCAAACTACCTTACCCCATTCCATTGGTACTGGTAAGGTGTGAGAGCATCATTCATTATACAGAACCTGTGAGAGCATGCTGTTGTGGAAGTAGGATAGTGATGAACTACTCTGGATAAACAAATTTTGTCATAATTTTTCACAAGCACTTATAATTGACTATATCAAGATTCTTGGTCAGATAAATGAATTCTGTATACAGATATCTGTTCTGCTTCTAGCATTTCGTTTTTTTAGGTTTTTTTTACAAGGCAAATGGGGTTAAGTGACTTGCCAAAGGCCACACACCTAGGTAATTATTAAGTGTCTGAGGCTGGATTTGAACTCAGGGATTCCTGACTCCAGGGCCAGTGCTCTAACCACTGCCTCCACCTAGGCACTTTTGCTATTTCTCAGATAGTAAAAACTAGTATCAACCATTCATCGGCATTGGCTCTTGAATAGATAACTATCTTCCAGGTGAAGGATTAGTCAATTAAGGATGACTGGCAAGAATCTTACCAGCAATGATTAAGAGATTCCCCTATGATTGCCACAGTACTACTTGTTTTCTTTTCCTTTATAGAGGTATCCTTGATCTCTTGGGAAATAATCTCCTCTTGCCATAGGACCCAGAAGATTTCAGTCAACTTCCATATGAAAAGTCGACCCCATGCCATAAAGATCTTTGCTAGAATTGAATCAATACTAGGGACTTTTATTATGAGATAAAATTATTCTAATTCAATCCCTTTTGTTTAGTGGAAAGTTCAGCTAGAGAAGGAGTGACTGCAATCTGAGGTATACATTTGATAGCTTCAACATCTGTTGATGGTCTGTTGAGGATGTTGTGTTCACCTACTGCACTAGATGGGCTAAATCAATTGTAGGAAAATTGCAGGTTTATGGAAGAAAAAGGATTTTAAATCAGATATCTTGCCTTTAACTTCCAAAACCTGATCTTGCAATGAGAACAGTGCAAGCTAATGGGGATTTAATATAGATGTCACTCTTTTGGGGTGCAATTGTTCCTATAGCAATACCAACAATACCCATCCTATCCCTTCCCTACTCCATGAAACACTAATATTGGAATGTTTCCCCATGCTCTTTAGGCTCCAAGAGTTATTAAAAATTCCTTCGTTTTATAAGTGGTAATAAAACATAACCTACTTATTACATAGACATAGCCCAGGCATTCACATATTAATTAGGCAGCCTAAAACAGGCACTTCTGCCACTCCATAGCAAATACAAGCTTATCCCCTATCCTCTATAGGTCTTTTTATTTAAACTTTGTTTGGGACTCCTAATGTAAATTTGACTAAAGGTAACTAGAAATAGAGTTAAGAGAATCTGAGTTCAAACCCTAATATTACCAAATGCTAATTCTGTAACCTTGGATATGTCACTTTCCTTAAATTTCGGTTTCTTTATCTTCAAAATGAAATACTTGAACTACACAATCTCACAAACCTGTTAGTCCGTATTCAATAACTCTATGATCCTAAATCTTTTGCTTATGCATTCATTTCATAGTATAGTGCTCATTGAAACAAAACTTTCTTCCCCAGTCACCATATCTCTTCATACTCTCTCAAAGGCTGACTACACTTTCTATCATGATACATGAAAAATTGGTCCAAGAAAAGGAGATGGCATATTCAGTGCTTGCTACTTCCATTTTCATTAAACCCATCTGGTCCCATTTACCAAGCAACCATCTTTAAAATTTACACTCTCCTGCCAATATACTTGTCTGTCTGTCATTTTTGAATCTCTTGGTCACTTTTCCTTTTCTGCAGTAATTTTAATATGTGGTTTAAAATTTTCTTTTGTATCCCATTTATTCAGTCTTGCAAATATCACAACCTTCCAAGTATTCCTCAATGTCTGGCTTTCTGAGTCTACTTCCATTAAGCATAGATGTGGGTTGTACATTTTATATAGATGTATATCTATATCTATATATATATGTATATGTATATATATATATATATATATATATATACATATATATATATATATATATATATATATACTTTATGTCTAGAAAATGTGTCCCTTTTGATGGGATTCCATGTTACTTTTTTCTTGGTCCAACATATCTTTCCCTTAACCATGCAATCTACATAATAGTTTATAACAGTGCAAAGTTAGGACTATTGCACAACTGAATGTTTTGAAATAATTCCTAACCTTAAGCAAGTAGAGAATCAATGCATTATGATTTATTAGCTCAGTTAAATTTATCACATAACAGTTGTGTACAGGAAAAAAGTATACACTAAATCATTTCCCACGCTGATAGGAACTCAGTGATGTGTGATCAATAGAGAAACAATTTAAATTATGGTCTAAAATAAACACAATCATTGAACAAAAAATTCTAGGAAATCCACATGAATCAAATGAATTCATATACCCACTGTACACTTCCTTTGAACTTTCCTTGATTAATTGCTCTTTTATGAACAGTAAGAGAGGAGACTGAGGGGAATTCATTCTAACTGATAAAGATGATGATGATGATTATTATTATTTATGCATAATGTCTTAAAAAGTAAGAAAAATAGAGTAAGAAAATTATACTTCATTTTTTCCTCTCTGTGGACATAAATAGCTTGTTTTCTATAGAGTCCTTTGGAATTGCTTTTGATTTTAATCTGTTGTCAGATTATCTATTGATCAGAGTAGTTAAATCATTCACAACTAATCATTATTACAAAATTGCTGTCACTGAATACAGTGAATTTTTTGTTCTAGTCAATTTACTTTGCCTCAGTTCATATAGGACTTCTCTCATTTTCCTAAAACCATTCTCCTTTCCATTTCTTATAGCATAGAAGTATTCTGTTCTATACTATAACTTGTTCAAGAATTCCCCAATTAATGGACATTGCTGCATTTCTAAGTATTTGCCACTACAAAAGACCTGTTATAAATATTTTTGTATACTTTTTTATTTGATTTCTTTGAGATAGGGCAGTTGTATATTGGGTCAAGAGGTACAATTCCAAATTGCTCTCCATAATGATTGGAATAGTTCACTAGTGCACCTACATCTATTAGTTTTCCCCCATCCCTCCAATTATTGTTCCACATCCTTTCATTTTTTGTCTTTTCTGATATATTTGAACAAGTAATAGAATTGTTTTAAGTTTCATTTCTCTAAGGAATAGTTATTTTCAGTATTTTTTCATGTAAGTATAGATAACATTAATTTTTTCCCTCTAAAAAATGCATTTCATTTGACCATTTCTCAATTGGGGAACAGCTCTTGTTTTTACAAATTTGATTCAGCACTTTACATATCTGAGAAAAGAGGTCTTTATCAGAGAAAGTGTCTATATTTTTAATATTCATTATCTGTGATTCTTTTATCAAAATGTACTTTCCTTGATTATTTCTTGTATATATATATATATATGTATATATATATATATATATATATATATATATATATATATCTCCCATCCACATTCATAGTTATGATTGCTAACAGGATACTTCCCTCTATGAATTTTCTTCTATATTTCCTTTCTATTTTTTTTACTCTGTCCATCCTCAGAAATATGTTTTGCTTCTTACTCTTACCTCTTTTAATCTCTAATCTATTTATCCCCCTTCCTTTTTTTTAGAAAAAAGTCAAATTTTTATATTCATTTGAGTGTGCACACTCTTCCTTCTTTGAACCAATTTAGATGAGACTGAGATTCGTTTTCCCTCACATTTTCCCCTCCACTATAAAAACTCTTCCTTTCATGTTTCTTTTGTGTGAGATAACTTTCCTCATTTTTCTTATTCTTTCCCCTTTCTTTCAGTGTATTCCTTTTCCTCAGCCCTTAATTTTTAAGATCGTTTTAACTGAATCAACTCACACCATTTTTTTAATGTTTTAAAGTTTTTGACAACTTGAGTCAAAGTAATCATATTTATTAACTATTGACTGCCTAAGTTTAGTCTTGAAGGAAAAGGACATTGGCAATATGTATTATCTGATGATGATATAGCATATCCACACACACTTCAAGAGGAGTCAGTATTATGTTATAGTAAAGGGCGATAATAAATATTCCTGAAAATGACTAGGAGTCATAAAGAAAAGTTGAAATTATATTAGTCATATTTTTAGATTAGTGTGTCAGGCATTTTAGGAGTGTTTCAATCTCAAATGTAATTTTTTTAGAAGACTGGTCCTGCTAAACGTTCAGTTGCTGAAACTTGATCTTTTAAGAATAGCTAATCTCCACAGCCGATTAAAAGGCTTTAAGATACATACTAATACATAATTTTAGACTTTCTTTTCCCTATATTTTGCGCCAATCCCCATTTAAAATAATTAAGTCAAACATCAGGTGTTTAGGCTTTATAAAATTTCCAAATACCATATCATTTCCCCTTTCCCCACTTTTTACTTTACACCTCTTTGTATTTTTTTTGCATCTAATTAATTAAAACACCAAACACCTGACCCCAGATTTCACAGGTACAGTAGCATAAAGAGCTTGTCACTCAGCATGTCAAAAATGGGTATTGTCTGATGTCTTTTGAGTATGTACCTGTGAATAGGAAGAACTGTGAGTAACAGTTGTTTCAACTTCTACACCTCTGTAATCTTGAATCATGCCTTTCACTCCTGTGCACCAGGCTTGACTCTAATGAGACACTGCATACCATTTCTTTGAAGGTGCAATCTCACCAAAAAGGTTTTTCAAGTCACATGAAGGGGAAAATACTTTGTATTAGACAATTGCACAACTGAACATGTCATTTTCTATACTCTTGGGTTCTAAGGACAGAATATTTGAAGACATAGCTATGACACCTCTCATTTTCACAATCTCTCTGCATATCTAAATCCTCATTCATATTTCTAGCCTTTCTAAACACTGTGAATTACACATCTGTGATTCTTTCTCAGCTTCTCCTGGGAACACTATAAGCTTAGAACACCAATTGGTTGCTGCCCTCAGGGTAGCTCAGGAAAGAAATTTGATTCTTTTAACAGTCCAGATGTGAAGATTTCCCTCTCTGCACTTGGAAAAGTCTCTCAGATTGTTGGAAAAATAAAATTTAAATAAAAATATGTAGAGTTCTTTGTTTAGCCAACACTTTTTATTAGGGGATTTTTTTTAATTTTAAATTTGACCAATTCTATTTTTTTAAGAAGCTGTCTTCATCTCTTTTTTTTAGTTTTTGCAAGGCAAATGGGGTTAAGTGATTTGCCCAAAGCCACACAGCTAGGTAATTATTAATTGTCTGAGGCTGGATATGAACTCAGGTTCTCCTGACTCCAGGGCCAGTGTTTTATCCACTGTGCCACCTAGCCACCCCCCAGAAGCTGTCTTCTTTAGTCAATTTTTGAGCTTCCTTTTCCAAGCAATTGACTCTTCTTTCATAACTGTCCTACATAATTCACATCTCTTTTCCTAGTATTCCTTCTACTTTGTTTATTTGATTTTTAAAGTCCTTTTTGAGCTCTTTTTAGAGTTTTTTGCTCATTTTTTATACTTGAGCTCTGTTCCTACATCACAGGAGATACTGTTACAAGTTTCTTATCTTAGGATCCACGGGTTTGGTCAATGACTTTTTATGCTGGAATAATATGTACCTGGCAGCTTGTCCACTGACCTGGAGTTGTTTGGTTTAGACACTTCTGTTCTGCCAGAATTATGGGACTCACAATATGCCTTCTTCACTGGAGCTGGAGACTCACAGTTGGCTTGCTGTGTTGCATCTAAAAACCTGCTCTGCCTATGTTGAGATGTTCTCCGCCTTTCCAAACGAGACAAATCATTCCTCAAGTCCTTCTAAGATATCTTGGATTGTAAAATTGTTTCACTCTGCCTTTTTGTGGGATTTGTCATTCCAAAATCTCTTTAGAGGCTTAATTTTATGGGTTTTTTTTCTGAGATAAACTGACTTCTCTCCATATCTTGTCTCCTCCCTTTAGTTAGACATTTTGTCTAGCTCTCTTAGAATTTTTTCACAATAGATTATATCATATATATTTTTTATAGTATTTCTTTGGGATTGTCATGTCCTAAGGATACTAACTGTGGCTTTAACTTCAAATATGTATCTCCATTTCCTTAAAAAATATGTTGTATATAGTAGATAATTACATGTAAGATGTTGTCATATATAATATACTGTTAGAAACATAGTCTTACCTAGGAATTCCTCTAACTATTACATGGTCACAAACTATTCTTCATTTTAAAAGAAAAAAAGTTTGAATAATTGATAATGTTATCTTTGTTTTGACACCTTTAAATTGGATGTAAATTTTGCTCAATGAAAGTTTTACAGCTTAGCAAGCAGGTTATGGGACCAGGATTTCATCTACATGCAGACACAATTTAAAGTTTGGGATAACAGTATTACAGAGATTTGGCCATTCATGTTATTTATCTTGAAATTCCATGAAAAAAATATAATTTAGATTGACTTTTACTTGAGGATTTTCAGTGTTAACCTACAAGTCAAAGAAAAATAATTGCTTTTTTGCTAAAGTAAAAACTGAAAATCTAATGACATGCCTACCTGTGTTCTATCCCACTCTTAGAAAAGAGTTTTATTTTATGGTCTTTGGAGTTCAGTTACAGAAAAAAAGTTCACACCATTAGAAGGTTTGGAATTACATGTAAATGGCTTTCATCCAATTAAGTGTTCACTTTTAAACATAAAAAGTCAGCAAAAATGTATTTATCTACTCTTTATGAAGCAATTTATTATGTTATAAGTCTACTGAGTTGAGAAATGATATCTCTCACCATAGTGATCTATATATATATATATATATATATATATATATATACATATATATATACATATACAATATATATATATATGTTTGTGTGTGTGTGTGTGTGTGTGTGTGTGTGTGTGTGTGTGTGTGTATCCTGGACTGAAGAGTATGTGGGGGAGAGTAAAGTGTAAGAAGATTGAAGAAGTAGGAAGGAGGGGGTTAGGTTATGAAGATCTTAGGATACCAAACTGAGGACTTTTATTTGATCCTGGAGGTGGTAGGAAGCCATTGGAGTTTATTGAATAGTGAGTAATATGCTCTGCTCTGTTGTATAGGAGAATCACTTTTATGGCTAAATAGATCATGAATTAGAGTGGAGAGAGAGTTAAGCAAAGCAAACTTACCAGCAGACTATTGCCAATTTTCTAGTTGTACCAAAGTTTTGACAATGTCAGAGGAGAGAAGATATTAGACAGATGTGAAAAAGGTGAAATTGAAAGGCTTTGGCAACAGACTGGATAGATATGTGGTGAGATGAAATGAGGAATGAGGGGTCACACATAGCAAATGTGAGAAACTGGGAAGATGGGTTGCCCTGTAGAGTCATAGGAAAGTTAAAAGGGTGAAAGGTATACAAAAGAAGATAATGAATTCTATTTTAGGTATGTTAGTTTGTTAGTTTAATATATCTACTAGCTATTTAATTCTAGATGTCTAGAGGGAATTTGATGATGTGAAATTGGAGGTCAGCTGTCTAGGAATGGATAGATATATTTGGAAATAGAATTGAAATGATAATTAATCCATGCTAGCTGACAAATCAAGTGAAAGTGGAAGAGGACTGTGAGATTCATGCTTGATGAGACAGATTAAAAAGTCTCAATAATAATTCCAGGCTTTGAAGTGTTGATAAGAAACATATGAACATCTCCGATTGTGTCCCCAGTTAGAGAGTGAATACTTTCTAACAATGGATTGGGGTTTTGAATCCCTGCATTGCTTTTGAAAATGTTATTCTCAATGAAAGCAGTGAAAAATCACTCACAGGGGAAGTATTAAAACAGTCTACAAATTGGACTCAAATACAAAAGCTCATCGAAAATGGTATTCTCTCCTGTGTAGCTTGCAGAGCTATTCCAAAACTTCATTCCCTTAACTTCTGACTTATGGATTGTATTGGTCAAGCATTGCCAAGACAACTACAGGTGGGACTCAAAATTCAATAAATCTAGATGATTTTAGGGGGTGATTTAATTAAATATTTGATTGAATATATATAGCCCATGAATTTTGTCGTAAATATTCAAATGTCCCTTGGCAGAAAAAAAGCTCTGAAACTCATGGAAAAAGTTCATGAATAAGAACAGATCAGTCAGATGATGGCTTTTACAGGATAAAATTTAGAAATGAGTATGTGTGGCACCACAGTGAAGTAAAGCAAATTAAATGGGGCAAAGGTAATAAAAAAATCAATTCCTTTTTCCAGTCTTGGAGTGAGCACCTCCAATAGAAACACAGTCTATAATCCACATATATCTCTTTCTCTATCTAGTGATAGATTAAACATAGATAAATAGTTAAATAATATATGTATATGCATCTGTGTGTTTGTGTGTGTGTGTGTGTGTGTGTGTGTGTGTGTGTGTGTGTGTCTATATACCTCCTACTTCTACCCTCAACTTTCACTAGTAGTTTCACTTGGAAGTTTCATTTGAAGGAGGAAATTGTTTATACCACTGATATTTGTAACTAAGGTGACAATATTGTTTCATGTTTAGGGAGAGTATTATAAGATCATACTACCTCCTTTTTGTGTATGTATGTGTGTGTATGTAAATGTGTGTTATTTCCCTTCTTCCCAGAGATCTTCCAAAATCTTCTGTTCTAGGGAAAACCTCTATCCTTGGATCTCTTCTCCAGTTAGCTTCTTCTCTTCCCACATTGGAAAGCGATACCATTTCCAGAATATTTAGTGACCTAGGCCCCCTTTCTGGTGGCCAATCCAGCCTAACCTGAAGGTTATTTAGAAAGTGTGAAGAATAAATGAACAGGAATTTTTTGAACACTTATTATGCCAAGCAGAAGATTTCAAATACAAAAATAAAAGTGTTCCATAATTTCTGCCCTAAAACTGCTTATTCACAGTTTATCAAACGAAATTTGCAAAAAAATGGAGATGTGATAGAATAACAGTTCAAAACCAATCCTAAGGGATCCTCTTAGCAAATCTGAAAGAATGATCTCTGGTGGTATATTTTCCTAATCTTAATTTTTAAGAAAAAGTTTTGCTCAAACATCTTAATTTTGTCTATTTTTAATCAAGACCCTTAAAATATGGTAGTCACATTTCTTTAGTCAGGACTTTGTAGTTTTAAAGTGCAAAGGCATGCACCTAATTTTTAATCAAATGAATATACTTAAGTAGTATTTTTAGTGACATGTGGCACACACACACACACACACACACACACACACACACACACATACACACACACGGTTAGGAGACAACAGAGAAAGTAACAATGCTCTAATTGTCCAGTACCTAGTTATGAATGCAAAGTAATTAAAATATATTTGCCTTAGTTAATATATAATTTTATTTGGAATGCTAAATTTAACAACCGTATTTAAGATTTCAGATTTTCTACTAAAGATCAGATGTTTTGAAGTTTTCCAGTTTTAGAAATAAAAAAATTAAAAGTAAAAGGTAATTCATTCCCAATTTGTTATACTGCTTAACATAAATAGAAACTTGAAAATCATAATGCCAACTATGAAGCTCTGAGCTTTGTCTATAGTTCTTATTCTAATAACATCAGGGATTCTACAGGCTGGACACTTGAACTAGTGTGCTGCTACATTCTATTGAAAAAAATATATATATAGATGAGGTCCTTACAAGAGAATTTTGGATGCCAAGCTGAGTTCAAAAATCAGATATATCATCTCAATGTATTCATTTTCAACATTTTTCAGTCAGAGAATTGTGGACTTCAAAATTTTAAAATCTCTCTCCTCTTTGTTGCATATGAGTATATCTATCATTTGGGGGTTATGAGGCTTCTTGTAAGTATAGGTAAAGAAAACTAATACAACCAAATAAAGTATATTAAATCTTTCTCCAGAGGTAGTAAATGACAGTCAGTATTATTCTCCCTAAACTTTCTCCTGAATATTTTAGGGTACTATTTACAAATAGCTTATCTTCAGATAGTTGACAAATTCTTTCACAATGTCCCAAGATAACATGAAAAGAGTTAAGAGAGATGATACCAGGGTTGAATTCCGATTAAGCTCATTTAATAGTCCCCTAAAGTGATATTTAATTAACTAATGTCAAGTGTAAGGACTCTGGTGAACATCCTTGGACCTGTTCTGGTCAACATTTTAATCAGTGATTTTGAAAATGATAGAGATTCCTTTCCTTTGACCCTCAATTTCTTGTGACCCTTCTCTGGACCCTCAATTTTCCTTAATGTTTAAAAAAGACTGAGTTAGAAAAGATGAACTTTGAATTTTCTTCCAGCACTAGCTCTGTGACTCCATTTTAGTTACTTTAGCATCCCTTAATTAAGGGACTATGAGGTCAGTTGTATATTAATAATGTCTAAAACAAGATATATCAATGTTTCCACTGTATTCTATTAGTAACCCATCTACTAAGTTATCCTTGAAAAGTTCTTAATCAGTGATGGGCATCCTCTCACTCTAACTATTTGGAATGATGGCATAAAAGTATGTCCTTCTCCCACTACCAAACTGTGGTGTATGTATGTCATGTAACACTATTGTTCTATTAGGAACCAGGAGGAATGGGGAATTCAGGGGAGCCTGGAGGGATTTGCATGAACTGATGCTGAGTGAGGTGAACAGAACCAGATAAACATTATACACCCTAATAGCAACACTGGGGTGATAATCAAACTTGATGGACTTGCTCATTCCATCAGTGCAACAATCAGGGACAATTTGGGGCTGTCTGCAATGGAGAATACCATCTGTATCCAGAGAAAGAACTGTGGAGTTTGAACAAAGAACAAGGACTATTAAATTTAATTTAGGGGAATGAAATTGATATCTTATTGTCTGATCTTGCTATCTCTTAAACTTTATGCTTCTTCCTTAAGGATATGATTTCTCTCTCATCACATTCAATTTGGATCAATGTATACCCTGGAAACAAAGTAAAGATCGCCTTCTGTGGGGGGTGGAGGGAGGTAAATAAGATTGGGGGGAAAATGTAAAATTCAAAATACATAAAATATTTAATAAAAAAGTAACAAAACTTCCAGATGTGTGGAAATGGTGATTTCTAAGGCTGTACAGAAGAGATGACTTTCTGTTTCTAATAATGTTATCCTTTGTTTTGAAACTAATATACCTGAAGGAGGGCCAGTAATTCTCAGGTCCAGCCAAGAATACAAAAAAAAATCAACTTATTAAGGTCTATAATTTCTCAATAATAAGTACTATTTTTTCTATTATGAAAAAATATTAACTTTTTTTCATCATATCACACTGCTCACTCATATCAAACATGTAGGTCATTAGAACATCTAATAGAAGAAAGATACATATAGATATATAAAATATTGATTTGATACCTAAGGAGAAGATAAAATATATCGAAAGAGAATAGAAAAAAGGGAACTAGATGGGAAGTTACAGAAAGGATACAAGAAAGAATTCAATGCATTCATTAGTTACTTTTATTCTTAATCGGAGGAATAATCAACAGAGCTCCTCTTGGTCCTTGTTTAATTTGAAACATTCTTGAATAGCTTTATTCGAAAGAATGTAAAAGTGTATACTAAGACTTCATAAGGTGCATTGAATTACATTGTTTGGGAATTAAAAATACTATCCACTGTACCACCTAGATATACCAACTTCTGAAATTTTGTCTTCAATTCTACCATCATGTGAAGAGTATTGATATGTTGGAGATCATTCTGAGAGAAAGAATGATATGAAATGCCTTGAAATCATGACATTTGCAGAATGCTTGAATAAATATCATAGTTAGCAAATGCAGAACTGGTCAGTTCACAAAATGTCTAGAGTTAACCTAAAGAATAAAAGAATTAGGAGATGAAGTTTCCTTCAAATATTTGAAGAATTGAATGTTGACTTGGTTTATACTTGATCTGCTTGGCCCTAGAGGGAAGAACTAGAAGCAAAGAGTGGAGAATGGAGAAATGCAATGTTAGGCTTGCTGTAAGGGAAAAATCCTTAAATTGCATGGTTAAAACCACCTTTTGTCTTGGGCCTTGGTGGGATTCAAGTCTTCAAGAAAAGGATAGATGACCACTTCTGTGGCATTTGGTAGAGGCAATTATGTTTCAGAAATAAGTTGGACTATGCAGTCTCTTGCATTTGAGATGCAATAACTCTGATTCCTGTTGTATTTGATCAGAGTCTTTCTTTAAAGACTTCAATTAATGAATTATTTTGAGTTCTTGTTTGCCAGTTTCTGTTCATCTAAATGTGATATTGTCGAGCCCCCATCTTTCCATTTTGCCCTCAAAAAATCAAGCAATTTGTTGACACTTTGATCAGACCCAAGTAAGTGATAGCTGCAGCATTTTCTTGATATGGATTTCAGTAACCTGTAGCCAAGAAAAAGAAGAGACTTTTACCCAGAATTATTTTTGATAAAACCATACCACCTCTTAACTAATCACAGTGTTCATAGAATGCAAAGTGATCATGCATACATTGTGTTTAAATTGAATACATCCCTCTTCCTCTTAGTTTCCCTCACTTCTCCTTGATCCACTCTTATGTTTCATATTTTAGGACACTAAAAGAAAATTATCTGTCATATATATCTCTCTGAATTTATTTAGTGTATTTCCTCAGTTTTTCATGAAATAGATCCCACTTTTTCCTAAACATGATATAATTTATGTGACAGAACACCTGATTAAGAGCTATGAGTCATTGTATAAATTCTATTAGTAACTAGTCATGCATAAATTCACTTTACTTTGCTTTCTTATTCTGTAAAATGAGATGCTTGAACTTAAAAATCTGACATCCTTCCATGTCTGACAAACTTTTATGTTGTTAATCTGGTCATCTTCAAGATTAATTGCAATGACAGTAATAATAATAATATTTATATAGGACCTACTATCTGTAGACAATATGCTAAATATCTAACATCTCATTTGATTCTCACAACAACCCTGGAAGGTAGGTATTATTATTATTATTATTATTATCATTATTATCATTATCATTATTATTATTTCTATTCTACAGTTGGGGAAACCAAGGAAATGAGAGTTTAAGTAACTTGCCAAAGGTCCAACAGCTAGTAAGTGTTTGATTCCAGATCTGATCTCATCTTCCTGACTCTTGGAATGGAATTCTATCAACTAGTCTTCCTAATTCCTTCATCTCTCACTTGCTTGGATCTTTTCTCTTCATCTCCTTGTCTCTATTAAACAGATTAATTTCTATAGCTGGACTTTATGGCTATCCAGATAAAAAAGAATATCATCTTTCTATTTTGAGGAGTTTACAAAATGTGCAAGTGCTGATTTTGTAAATACAAATAAATTAAAAAAAGTTTCACCCTGCAAAATAATGAGACCCAATGGAAAAGTGTGTGTTTTTTTTATTCTGGAGCACTCTGAGAGCCATATGGCTGAAGAACACTGTGGAGGAAGAACATTGACATCTTCTTGCTTTTATGCCCAAATTTTCAATAATCAGTTCCTGGCCTCTCCTAAGTGCAGGGAAAAATAAGTTTGAAATATTAAGATGTTACATACATAAATGCCATCTCCATAAATACCCACAATTGGAGTCTGTTTTCCAAGAAAAGAATTCAGAGTCTGGAAAATCACTATATTTGCTTTAAGTTCATTAGAAGGATCACTGCTGTTTGGCGTAGAGTGAATCAGTCCGAGGTTCCAAAGATGATCTTATTTTCCTTGTGCTACTATCACTACTGAGAAAAAGAAATTTAGTTACCCATGTCTATGAGTGGGCTGGGGTAGTTATAGTAGAGAGAGAGAGAGAGAGAGAGAGAGAGAGAGAGAGAGAGAGAGAGAGAGAGAGGAGAGAGAAAGAGAAAGAGAGAAACACAAAGGTTCCTTTCTTTCAGTAAAACAGCCCACAACTAACCTTTGATGATTCAATAAATTTTCTGACTTTCAATTATTGCATAACACATTAAAGAGATTTTTAAAAATCCCTCTAACTCCCAAATAGGAAATTATGCCTTTTTTACTTTTAAAATTTAATTTTCTCCATTTTAAAAAAATCATAAAATATGGATTGAGAAGTTTTAAAACAAACAAAAAAATTCAGACTATTATTTTTGGCAACATCTGTGGAAACAGTTGAGCAATTTTGTTTCCTTCAAGTCTAAATCAAATGACACATTCAACCTGAAGTTGGGTTGCATAATGGAAAGTATGCTGACTTTACAGTTAGAGAACCTATGTGTACCACTTACAATCTGTGTGACCTTAGTCAATTAAATTTCCTCTGTGCCTTAGTTTCCTCAGTTATAAACTTAGAGAATTGGACTAGATGGTCTCTAAATTTCTCTCTAGCTCCAAATGTATGATCTTATGATGGCATTACCAAATAGAATGGTTAAATTGATGTACTTTTTATAGGTTGTCAATTATGTAACAGGTTTAAAGAAGATGATTAGTGATGCATAATTTATTTTCACATAAGGAATCTATGGGACAAAAAGAAATCATAAATGAGTTTCCTTTACATAGGAAGAACTAATTAAAGAAGGGAAATTCCAGAAATATCCAGAATTCTGGAATAATAAAAGCAATTTTACTAAAAATTAAATCAATGGGGCAGGTAGGTGTGGTGCTGTAGATAGAGCATCAGTCCTGCAGTTAGGAGAAACTCAGTTCAAACCTAGACTCAGACATTTGATACTTACTGGTTATTTGACTTTGGGCAATTTGCTTAACCCATTGACTCATGAAAAAAAGACCTAAATAATTCACCACTTTGATTAAAATGAATAGTGTTAGTATTTAATTTTTAAAATCATTGTCATTTTTTGCTGACATACGTTTATGTCTACAACTCGGAAACTCTACTGTCTTTTGTTTCATCCCATAAACTTATGCATATGTCAATTTCTACATAGTTCTCTCTTTATCTATCTATATATCTTTATTATAGTTGTATGTAACTATATCTACCTATAGCTAGATAGATCTATATGTACATATACAAAAATATATATGTATATGTATATGTATATATATATATATATATATATATATATATATATATTTAAGCAGTACATCCACTTGTATCTTCCCTTATCTTTCACTTTCACAGAGACATCTTCTCTGCATCTCCCATTGGCACATCAAACTCTTCAAGTTCACATCTAAACCCATCATCTTTACCCATTCTCTCCCCCCCAAAAAAAAAACTCCAGGAAGGCCAAAAAAAAGATTTAAAAAATTCTTCCTTCCCTAATCATTGTCTCTTATTAAGGGGTGCAGCAATAGACTTAGATATACCCATACGCATAAAATTCAAAACCACCCATCTAGATTTTACCCCCCCCAACTTAAAAGAGGAAATAAATTAAAAACATGAACACTAGGGGAAAAGTAAGGGGGAAATGCCAAAATTCTAAGAAGGAAGAAAATACAGTTAAAGTACTTGAGACTAATCAAATAAACTAAAAGAGATTATTAATAAGGGAATATAACCTCTGGATCAATTAAAAGATTACAGGGATCTGTGAATAAATATCACGAGACAAAGGGGAATAAATAAAATCCTGATAAAGTAGAGAATATTATGAATTTGCTATAGGACATGCAAATATTCAAAATACTCTCAAATAGTAAAATGAAGATATCAATACTGTGCAAAATAAAGTTTTTGACTTGCACATCTAAAAAAAGTTAACAAGATAGGGGGAAAAAAAGCTTGAATCCACAGTGGCAAGTGTCACCCAAGAAAGAAGAGGGAAAAGCAGATAACCAAAACTGAAGAACAATACAGAAGAATAAAAACAATTAACAATAACATTAAAAGAAAACATGATATCCATCTAATAAAAACATATTGATCTTGAAGAATGGATTCAAAGAGACAAAGTAAGGATTATAGATTTTTTGAGAACAACATTAAAAAGCATATTCAAAACTGAATACAGAAAATAAATCCACTGATCCCCTACAGAAAATAAAAATATGAAATCAAATTATAAGAGACAGAGTGTTTTCATCAATAATTCCAGCAATAAATAGCAAATTTTACCAATGATTAGGGGGACAAAAGTAGTATAAGAAAGGAAATTTAATTCTGACTCATCTGTGGGGAAAAAAAAGGTAGATTCAATAACTAGATAAAAGGAAATTTGAAAAGGGAAGCAATAAGTTAAGTAAAACTCTACAATTAGGGAAAGGGCTAATGACCAGATTTTAAGGATAAGGGGAATGGAGGCAATGTAAATAGTTTTACCTTACAGTAGAATCAGCTAAAGTAACTGCACATAAAATACTATGCCTGCAGAGGAAGAGTGAAAAAATACTAATTTGAAAAATGAAAGTAATATTAGAGAAAAATGTAGAAAAAAATCTTTCCAACTCAGAACTTGAAAGGTGAGTGGATTAAATAATACAATACAATGATAAATATGTGAAATATTGGTTGAGAAAACACAGCTCCACAAGAAACACAATAAAATATAAAAGGCAATAAAAATGAAAGACTAAAATATTTTCCTTTAAAAATAAAAAATCCAAATTTAAACATCATATATAAGATAAAGCAAGAACAAAGCTTCAAACATAAAAAAGATTTAAACTAGAAAGCTATATTTACTGTAACAAAATGTGATATTAAACATAAACATTACATTCCATAAAAATCTAAATTTATAAAAAAAACTAGCCAATCAACAATAAAGCATAGCAGAAATAAAGTAGTATGAACAGTTGTAATGTATCTCTATCTGTTGATAAATCTAACATAAAGTTAAACAAAAGAGAAAATATGGAAGTGAATATATTGGGGAACAAGCTCTAAAAAGTAAAACAAAACATGCATTCTTCTTTATGGGACTGCTAAAATATGCATATTTCTCTGTCCAGCATGAAACTTTTATATAAATTTGTGATGACCAAAGAAGGATTGCAAACAAACATAAAAAGCAAACGTAGTAAACAAATCCCTTATAAATAACAATTCAATAAACATAATACTCATTTCAGAGAGCACAAGCAAAATACAGTGATTGAAAAGATTTACAAGGAAAATCCTAAATGATGAATAATTTAAAAAAACAAATCTTAAAAAAGTTTAAAAAACAGTGAAAAAATTCTAAGTGATGAAAAATCATGTTGGAATTTCCAACATGGTTTGGTTTTTGAAGGTCAATAGGGCTAAGTGACTTGCCCAAGGTCACTTAGCTAGTAAGTATGAAGTGCCTGAGGTCATATTTGAACTTGGGTCCTCTTGACTCCAGGAGGTGGTGCTTTATCCACTGCATCACCTAGCTACCCTGACAAAAAGAATTCTTAATTTCTAAACCAATTAAGAACCAAAATGATAGAATCATTTTATTAATGAATATTGGTCTAAAATTGTAAATAATATCCTGTCAAAAACACTACAGCAATCCCTCAAATAAATCATTATAACAATGTTAGACATATACCAGGTAAAGAAATAAGATTCAACATTAGGAAAATAATCAATATAATAATATTTAAAATAAAAACAGCGAAGGCCTTTTGATTATCTCAATAGATGTGGGAAAAGCCTTTAAGAAAAGACATTAAACATTTAAGAATGAAAAGGGATGATTAGATATAATGAAATTTTTCTTGATTATTGTAAAAAAGCCTTCATCCAAAATCAAAAAGAAACATCATATGTAATGAAGACACACTGAAATTTTTAAAAGGATATGGGAACAAACTATGGATGCCCACTGTTCCCACTATTATTTCTTTAAATTTATTTATTTATTTTCATCCATATGCACATGTATATTTTTAAGTTACAAAATTTCCTTCAACCCTCCCCTCCCACCCCCTTCCCCTCAGCAGCAAACAGTTGGGTTAGCATTGTACATACATATTTTGATAAACATGCTTACATACTAGTAAATTTTAGTGTGAGGAAATAGGGAAAGAGATACATAAGAGATATGTTTTTATAAAGTGTTCATCAGATTCTAAGGGCTGTTTTGGGGGGGGGGTGTTTTGTTTTGTTTTTCTTGCCCTGGATTGAGATAATATAATCCATAGTCAGTCTAAAACAGCTGCTCTAGCTTTCTGGACAACTGAGAGGAGCTTCTTCCCTCAAGGATGGTCATCTGATAATGTTGATGTATACATTGTTCTCTTGGTTCTACTCTCTTCACTCAGCATCAGATCCTTAATTCATTCCATGATTCTCTGGAATCCAACCATTTATGGTTTCTTTTCAAACAATAGTATTTCATAGTATTCATGTACCATAGCTTATTTAGCCATTTCCCAATTGCTTAGCCATCCCCTCAATTTAAAATTCTTTGACACTACCAAAAGAGTTGCTATGACTATTTTGAAACATATAGGAATTTTTGCGTTTTAAAAATTACTTCTGGATATAAACCTAAATTTGGAATTTCTGTGTCAAAAGAGTATTGATAGTTTTATTGCTCTTTGGGCATAGTTCCATAATGATCTCCAGAAAGGCTGGATGTATTCACAACTCCACCAGCAATGCATCAATGTCCCAATCCTCCCACAACCTTTACAAGATGGATCATTTTACCTTTTTTCTCATATTTCTCTAATCAATAATGATATAGAGTATTTTTATATGATTATATATATGACTTTAATTTCTTAATTTGAAAACCATCTGTTCATATCCTTTGACCATTTATCAATTAGGAAATGACTGTGACCTTATAAATTTGAAGAAAATCTCTATATATTTTAGAAATGAGACCTTTACCAGAACTCCTAGTTGTGAAGATTGTTTCCCAGCTTCCTGTTTTCCTTCTAATTTTGGCAGCATTGATTTAATTAGTGCAAAACTTTTAAGTTTCATATAGTCAAAATCATTCATTTTTCAGTTATAATGTGCTTTAATTCATTTTGGTCATAAATTTACCCCTTTCCATAGATCTGATAAATAGAGTATTTCTTGATATATAAATTTCTCTATGGTATTGCTCTTTATGGCTAAATTCTGTACTCATTTTGACCTTATTTTGGTACAGAATGTGAGATGTAGATCTATGTCTGGTTTTTGCATATTATTTATCAATTTTTCCAACAATTTATTTGGGTGAGAAGTGCTTATAATTGTGTTCATACAGTTTCAGGGTTTGTCTTGGGAGAAAGATTCCCAAGTATTTAATGTTGTGTATAGTGATTTTAAATGGAATTCATCTTCCTATCTCTTGCTCTTGGGTTTTGCTGTTCATATATAGAGAAATGATGATGATTTATGTGGGTTTATTTTATATCCTGCTATTTTGCTGAATTTGTTAATTGTTTCAAGGAGTTTTTTAAATGATTTTATTGGATTCTCTAGAAATATCATCACATTATCTGCAAAGAGTGAAAGTTTTGTTTTCTCATTGCCAATTCTGATTCCTTCAATTCCTTTTTCTTCTCTTCTTCCTACTGCTAGCATTTCTAATACTGGATTGTAATGGTGCTAATGGGCATCCTTGTTTCAACCCTGATTTTACTGGAAATGCTCACAGTTTACTCAAATTTCATATTTGTTGATGGATGGATAGATACTAGTTATTATTTTAAGGAAAACTCCACTGATTCCTAAACTCTCTAGTATTTTAATAGGCATGGATGTCATATTTTATCAAAGACTTTTTTAGCTTAGCATCTATTGAGATAATCATATAATTTTTTTTGGTTTTGCTATTGGTATGTTTCATTATTTTGGATGCTGAACCATCACTGACTATCTTGTATAAATCCTACCTGATCATGATGTGTTATCCTAGTAATAACTTGCTGTAGTGTCACTGCTAAAATTTTATTAAAGATTTTTGCATCAATATTCATTGGAGAGATTGGTCTATAATTTTCTTTGTCTGTTTTGGTTCTTCCTGGTTTAGGTATTAGCACCATGTTAATGTCATTAAAGGAGTTTGGTAGAATTCCTTCCTCTCCTTTTATAAAAATAGTTTATGTAGGGGTGGCTAGGTGGTGCAGTGGATAGAGCACCGGCCCTGGAATCTGGAGTACCTGAGTTCAAATCCGGCCTCAGACACTTAGTAATTACATAGCTGTGTGGCCTTGGGCAAGCCACTTAACCCCATCTGCCTTGCAACAAAACTAAAAAAATAGTTTATGTAGAATAAGAATTAATTGTTCCTTAAAAGTTTGGTAGAATTCACTTATAAATACATCTGGACCTGGAGGCTTTTGCTTAGGGAGTTTATTGATGATTTCTTCAATTCATTTTTTCCTGAAATGGGGTTATTTAAATAATTTATTTCCTCTTCTGTTGATCTGGGTAGTTTGTAATCTTATAAATATTCATCCATTTCACTCAGGTTATCCAATATATTGGCATACTTGGGCAAAGTACCTCTGAATTACCTCTTTAATTTTCTCCTCATTGGTGGTTAGTTTACCCTTTTCATTTTTGATACTGATAATTTAGTTATCTTCTCTATTATTTAATCAAATTAACCAAAGCTTTGTCTATTTCCTTGACTTTTTCATAAAACCCAAACAGTTTTATTTATGTGACAATGGTTTTCTTGTTTTCAGCTTTATAAATCTCTCCCTTGATTTTCAGAATTTCTAATTTGGTATTTAATTAGTGATCTTTAATTTGTTCTTTTTCTAAAATTTTAATTGCATACCCAATTCATTGTTCTCTTTTTTCCCTCTATTTTATTCATATAGACATTTAGAGATTTAAAGTTTCCCCTAAAAACTGCCTTGGCTGCATCCCATGAGTTTTGATATGATGTCTCATATTATCATTTCTTGGATATAATTATTGATTATTTCTATTATTTGCAGTTTGTTCTATACATTACTCAAGATAAAGTTATTTAATTTCAATTAGTTCATGTTTTATCTTTCTATGACCTTTATTAAATATAATTTTTGTTGAATCATGGTCTCAGAATTCTGTATTTATTATTTCTGCCTTTCTGCATTTGATTATAAGGCTTTTGTTGCCTAGTACATGGTTGGTTTTGGTGTAGGCATCCCCACTATTATTTGACATTTTTTGGAAATGATTGATATCTCAATAAGACATAGGAAGAAATTAAAATTATGCTGTTGTTCAGTTATTTCTCTCATGTCCAACAATGACCACATTTGGGATTTTCTTGGAGTGGTTTAACTTTCATTCACTTATTATTCAGATGAGTAACTGAAGCAAACAAACTTTAGTGATTTGCCCAGGCTCACACAGCTAGTACATTCTGAGGCCAGATTTGAACTCAAAAGCTAAAGCTTTCTGACTTCAGTCCTAGCAGTCTTTCAATTGTGGCACCTTAAAAGTATTAAGATATATAAAACAAAGGAGCTGCTAGGTGGTGCAGTGGATAGAGCTCAGTCCTGGAGTCAGGAGGACCTGAGTTCAAGTACCTCAGTACCTCAAGTACCTTAAAAATTACTTAGCTCTGTGATCATAGGCAAGTCACTTAATCCCGTGTCTTGCAAAAAATAGCAAAAAAAGATATATAAAAAAAAGATATGACTCTCCCTTGTATGCTGATTATATGTTGGTTTGTTTAGAATACCATAAAGAATCAACAAATATATTACTGACAAAATACCTTCTACCAAGTAGTACCAGGTGACAAAATAAACCCTCAGAAATTAACTGCTTTCATGGATAAAGAAAAATCCATGAAGTAATAATAGAAAGATAAATCCTACTTAATTTAACTGCGCAATATATAAAATGGGAATCAGTCATTCAAAACACACCCAATACCTTAATAGATTCAAATACCAAGTATTCCTTAAAGAAATAACAACTTACATTCCTGGATGAATATTCTGTACTAATTACTGAACTACTCTTATATGATATAATGGTCCCATGATCACTGTAACTTCAAATTTTAATGCTAAATTTACTAATTAACATTTAGAAATTTTAGAGAACATGATAAAAATAATACCAAATTCATATAGTTGAACAAAGTTCTAGACCATCAATTAAGGGAAATGATAAAAAGAGTTATGGTTGTAAAGAGAATAGAATTTCCAGCCGTCAAACTATTTAATAAAACAGTAACTGCCAAAAATGTCTTCTCTTGGTTAAACTATAGAGAGGCTGGTCAACTGAAGAGACCAGGTAGTAACAATGAATGTCAATAATTCAGTGTTAAATAAAACAGAAAAGGGACTTCCATCCAAGATGGTGGATAGAAGACAGGCACAGTTTTAAAGTCTCCTGATCTTTCCCCATCTATAATATGAATCAAACCTCTTAACAGAAATCTGATCCACAAAACACAGAAAGAAAAGCAAGGAGAAAGAACATCTACCTCAGGATTTGTTTTCTGTGGTCCTGGGTGAATACAGTTGCAGAGGGCAGATCAGCCTTGGATCAGCCTGATTAGTGGCTGGGTTGGAGCCCCAGGAGCCTGAAGGCCAGAGAGCTGGACCTGCTTGATTAGCAGGGCTAGAGCCTGGTAGACTGCTGAGGGCTTGGGTCAACTAGGGAGCAGAGGCATTGGTGTTGTCTCTGAACCTTGGGAACTTGCCAACAGGGCTGGGGAAAGGATTCTATTGTATGAGAAATGCTGACATGATCCCTGGATTCCTCTGGTCTGAGGAACTCCAAGTACACAACCTTCATTGCCACTGAAGGCTCTTCCCAGAACAAACACAATTACAGACTACTTCTCCCCAGGCACAGGTGTTTGAGCAGAAGAACCAACTCAGTTGACAATAGGGAGAAGGATGACCTCATCCTAGGGTAGAACCCACCATTGATTGAAGACAAAATATTTAACAGCTTCAAATCACTCCCTCTTGGCTAAGGGAATAGGCCTCAATCAAGGTCACAGACACTTCAAAGAAAGCAAGCAGCACTGCCTACTAGCTGGCTGGAGGTATTGTGCTCAGGGAGTAAACCTCTAGGGATCCCAACACCAAAGCTCTGTGAACCAACCTCTGCCCAACTCAAGGTCTGAGCAAAATGAAGAAAGGTCAGCAGAAAGGTGGACCCATACAAAAATTCTTGGAAGGAAAAGAACCTAACTCAGAGAGAACCAGAACCTTTGAGGACAATATGATCTGATCTCCAGCACAGAAAGACTTCCTTGACAAAATAAGGAAGGAGTTTAAAAATCAATTGGAAAATCTGGGAGAGTCAATTAACACCTTGCAACAAGAAAACAAATTGTTGGAAAATACAATTGGACAAATACAAAATGAGAATAATTCTTTCAGATCCTCAATTGGACAAATACAAAATGAGAATAATTTTCTCCAATCCTCAATTGGGGAAATGCAAAAAGAAAATAACTCTCTCAAAACCTCAATTGGTCAATGGAAAGCTCTTTCAAAAGTAGAATTGACCAATTAGATAGGAAGAAGGGAGGCGATGAGAAACACCTGAATCTTTTTCTCACAAGACTTGGCTTAAAGGTGGTTTATAGTTAACTCAGTTAACTTAAAAAAAAACATCTAACCTTTCAAGAATTAAAAGGGGAAAAGAGGAGGGAGGCAGAGAAAGAGAGAAGGAGAAAAAAGGGAAACTAACAGAAGGGAAGGGGAAATAAAGGGAAAGGGGAAGGAAAGGGGAGGGGAAGGATATAGGAGGACAAACACACTGAAGGGGGTGGTATTCAGAAACAAAATACTGGGGAATTATGCATAAGGGGGGGAAAGGCAAAAAATACAAGCATAGGGTAGATAGCATGAAGGGCAATAAAGAGTTAGTAATTATAACTTTAAATGTGAATGGGGTGAACTCTCCCTTAAAACTGAATACATGAGTGGATTAAAAACCAGAACCCTTCAATATGCTGCTTACAAAGAAACTTATTTGAAGCAGAGAGATACATATAGAGTAAAGGGAAAAGGTTGGATCAAAATATATTTTACTTTAGCTGAAGTGAAAAAAAGCAAGGGTAGCAATCCTGATTTCAGACAAAGTAGCCTCAAAAAATAGATAGCATTAAAAGAGATAAATAAGGAAACTATATCCTTCTAAAAGGTACCATAGACAATAAAGTGATTTCAATACTGAATATATATATATATATATGTATATATACATATATATATATATATATGCACCCAAACAAAAAGCATCCAAATTCTTAGAGGAGAAGCAGAAAGAACTACAGGAAGACATACACAGGAAAACTGTCCTAGTGGGAGACATCAAACTCCCAGATCTAGAGAAATTGAATGATAAATAAGAAAGAAGTTAATGAGGAAAACAGATTATTAGAAAACCTAGATATGATAGACTTATGGAGGAAACTGAATGGGGATAGAAAGGAATATACTTTTTTCTCTGCAGTATATAGAGCTTATACAAAAACTGATCATGTACTAGGGCATAAAAACCTAATGATCAACTGTAGAAAGGAAGAAATGATGAATACATCTTTCTCGGATCACAATGCAATAAAAATCATGTGCAATATTGGACCAGGGAGATATAGACCCAGAACTAATTGGAAACTGAATAACCTCATTTTAAAGAATAAGTGGATAAAAAAAAAAACAAATTATGGAAAGAATTAATTATTTTATCCTAGATAATGACAATAATGAAACAACATACTAAAACCTATGGGATTCACGCAAAGTGGCTATCAGGGGATATATTATATATCTTTAAATGCTTACATGAAAAAATTAGAGACAGGAAATCAATGAACTAAAAATGCAACTAAAAGATTAGAGAAAGAACAAATTAAAAATCACCAATTAAAATACAAAATTAGAAATTCTAAAAATTAAAGGCAAAATTAATAAAATCTAAAGCAAAAGACTATTGAATTAATAAATAAAACCAGAAGTTGGCTTTATGAAAAAGCCAATGAAACTTATAAACCTCTGATCGATTTGATTAAAAAAACGAAAGAAGAAAACCAAATTGCTAATATCATAAATGAAAAAGGTGAACTCACCACCAAAGAGGAGAAAATTAAAGTAATAATTCAGAATTATTTTGCCCAACTCTAAGCCAATAATTTTGCAATCTAAGTAAAATTGATGAAGATTTACAAAAGTATAAATTTCCCAGGTTAAAGGAAGAGGAGATTAAATACATAAACAACCCTATCTCAGAAAAAGAAATTCAACAAGCCATCAATGAAATCTCCAGGGACCGATGGATTCACAAGTGAATTCTACCAAACATTTAAGGAATAATTGGTTCCAATTCTATATAAATGCTTTGAAAAAAATAGAAGACAGAACTCTGCCTAACTCTTTCTATGAAACCAATATGGTGCTGATACCTGAAACAAGAAGAGTTAAAACAGAGAAAGAAAATTACAGACCTATATCTCTGATGAATATAGATGCAAAAAATCTTAAAAATCTTAGAAAAATGATTATAGCAATTTATCACTAGGATAAAACAGTTTGACCAAGTAGGATTCATCCCAGGAATGTAGGGTTGGTTTAATATTAGGAAAACTATTAGCCTAGTCAATTATATCCACAACAAACCCATCAGACATTATATGATCCTATCAACAGATTCTGAAAAAACTTTTGAAAAAAATACAGCACCCAATCCTACTAAAGACACTAGAGGGTGTAGGAATAAATGGTCTGTTTCTTAGAATAATAAGTAGTATCTATCTGAAACCATCAACAAGCATTATATTCACTGGGGAGAGGCTAGAGACATTCCCAATAAGATTAGGGGTGAAACAAGAATGCCCATTATCACCACTACTATTCAATATCATATTAGAAATGTTAGTTTCAGCAATTAGAGAAGAAAAAGAAATTGAAGGAATTAGAATTGGAAAGGAAGAACCAAAACTCTCAATGTTTGCAGATGACATGACAGTATAACTAGAGAATCCAAGAAGTCATTCGAACAACAACTGGAAACAATTAGCAATTTTAGCAAAGTTGCAAGATATAAGTAAACCCTCATTCATCCTCAACATATATATACATATGACTAGCAAGATACAGTAAGAAGAGTTAAAAAGAGAAATCCCATTTAAAGTAACCTCAGAAAATATAAAACACCTGGGAGTCTATTTGCCAAGGCAGACTCAAAAACTTTTGAAAAACAATTATAAAACACTTCTCAACAAATTAAATCATATTTAAATAACTGGGTAAACATTAATTGCTCATGGATAGGTAGAGCTCATATAAAAAAATGACAGTTCTACAAAAACTAAATTACCTGTTAAGTGCCCTACCAATCAAAATTCAAAAAACATGACTTTAATGATTAAGAAAAAGTTGAAAGTAAATTCATAAATTCATAAATTCAAGAATTTCCAGGTATTCAATGAAATAAAGTGCAAAAGAAGTGGGCTTAGCCGTACCTGATCTAAAATTACATTATAAAGCAGCAGTCATCACAACTCTCTACTGGCTAAGAAATAGAGTGGTGTATCAGTCAAATAGACTAGGTACAATAGCAGAAAATGTTTATAGTAATCTGCTGTTTGATAAAGGCAAAGAGTCCAGTTAGTGGGATAAAAACTCTCTCTTCAATAAAAACTGCCTGGAAAACTGGAAATTAGTGTGGAAGAAACTTAGATTAGACCAACACCTCACAATCTATACCAAGATAAGATACAAATGGATAGAGGATTTAGACATAAAAACCAATACTATAACCAAATTAGAAGATAAAGGACTAATTTACCTGTCAGATCTGTGAAATGGGAAGCAGTTTAAGAATAACAAAGAGATGGAGAACATCATTAAAACAAACCAGATGATTTCGATTACATTAAATTTAAAAAAAACTTTTGCACAGATAAAACCACTGTAAACAAGCTCAAAAGAAATGTAGTAAACTGTGAAACAATGCTTACAACTAATGTTTATGACAAAGGATTCATTTCTAAAATATACAGAGAATTGAGTCATATTTTTAAAAAAAAAAAGCCATTCCCCAATTGACAAATGGTCAAAGGATACGCAAAGGCAATTTACAGATGTGGAGATCAAAGCAATCCATAGTCATATAAAAAAAATTGCTCTAAATCATTGCTTATTAGAGAAATGCAAATTAAAGCTTGTCTGAAATACCTCATACCTCTCAGACTGGCCAATATGACCAGAAATGATAATGATCATTTTGTGAAGGGTTGTGGGAAATCTAGGACATTATAACATTGTTGGTGGAGCTGTGAACTCATCCAAACTTTCTGGAGAGAAATTTGGAACTATGCCAAGAGGGCAACAAAAATATGCATACCCTTTGACCCAGCAATACCACTCCTGGGTATATATCCAGAAGAGATGATGAAAAAGGTAAAAACGTCACTTGTACAAAATTATTCATAGCAGCCCTGTTTGTGGTGGTGAAGATTTGGAAAGCAAGTAAATGTCCTTCAATTGGGGAATGGCTTAGCAAACTTTGGTCTGTGTATGTCATGGAACACTATTGTTCTATTAGAAAATAGAAGGGATGGGAAGCCTGTAGGGATTTGCGCAAACTGATCCTGAATAAAATGAACAGAACCAAAAAGACAGTGTACACCCTAACAGCAACATGGAGTAGATGATCAACCTCAATGGACTCACTCATTTCATCAGTGCAATAATCAGGGACAATTTTGGACTGTCTGCAATGGAGGATACCATCTGTATCCTGATAAAGATCCATGGAGTTTGAAGAAATTTCAAGGATTATTCCCTTTAATTTAGAAAAAAAACAGATATCTTATTGTCTGATCTTTTTATCTCTAAGACTTTGTTTCTTCCTTAAGGATATGATTTCTCTCTCATCACACTCAATTTGGATCAATGTATAACATAGAAACAATGTAAAGATTGACTGTCTTCTGTGGGTGGTGGGGAGAGGGAAGTAAGATCAGGGGGAAAATTGTAAAACTTAAAATAAATAACATCTTCAATGGAAAAAAAGAAAAAATAAAACATTGAACATAAATTGCTTAGGAAAGAAGTCACAAATAGATGAAAACTGCTGTTAAAAACTGGAAAACCATCAGGCAGAAAATAGGCTTAGACCAATATATATATTAAATGGATGTTACCTTAATTTACATTGAAGAATGAAACAAAACAATCAGAAGAAAAACAGCACACATAATTTTCAAAACTATAAGTAAAAGATGTATTTATAGGGATATCTAGGTGGCTCAGTGGATAGATCACTAACCCTGGAGTCAGGAGTACCTGAGTACAAATCGGCCTCAGACACTTAATAATTACCTAGCTGTGTGGCCGTGAGCAAGCCACTTAACCTCACTGCCTTGCAAAAACCTAAAAACGATGTACTTGTAATAAAAAAATGATAGAGGCATTTAAAAAAAATAAAATAGAAAAAAATTATTTACTGAACTATAAAACTAAAAAGTTTCATAGAAACAAAAATGAATTTCCCTAGAATAAAAAAGAAAGTGGTTGAATGAGGGAGGAATTGTATCAAGAGGAAAAATGACTTAAAATTAGAGATGTGGAAAACCACCGTCTCCTTACCACTTTGAAGAAAAGCGAAATCTACCAAGAGTTATAAAAAGCCCCCTTTTTCCTTTTAGTATTTTTGGTCATTAACATATACAATTTGCTATATGGATTAACTTCCTGGAAGGGTGGAAGAGGAATATTAGTAAAATTATTGCAATTTTTTTTAAAAAGACATCAATCAAAACATTTTATCTCAAGATCTACATTGTGACTAGTTTGTATGAAGGGAGGTACAAACTCAGTCTAGTGTCATTTTCTTTTTACCTGAGTTTATAATGTGTAATACTGACTTCCAGGAATACTCTGATACTTGGCTGCTATGACAATTTTGGAAATGGATATGTAATAATCTAAAGCAATTCAAGAAATCCTCAGTTTATTTTATATTTTAATATTATTTTCCTGCTATAGCTGTGTGAATTTCCTTTTTCTTCCAAGAAGTAACTTGAAATTTCAACAATCTAACCTGAATCATGCTCAAACCACACTTAACCAAAAGAAGCAGCATGACTAATCAGGCAGGTTGAGGGAGAATTAGGAGAAAGCAATGTTATGAAACCCTAGAGAATTAACAGTATCCAATAGAAAATGCTAACTGACAGTGTCAAAGACTTCAAAGATGTCAAGAATTCAGATGATTGTGAAAAGGTATAATATTAAAAGATCATTGATCACTTTAGAGAGAATTAAAAGGTTGAGGGTTGAGTTTGGAAGTCAGATTGCAAACTATTTAAAAAAGAAAAGAGTAATTGGTACTTTTTTGATATATAGATTGTACTGCTTTCTCTAGAAATTAAACAAAAGGAATGGCTGAACAAATTATGGTATGTGAATATAATGGACTACTATTGTTCTATAAGAAACCATGAATGATCAGAGTCTAGAGAAGTACGAAAAGAATTATAAGATCTAATGCTGAGCAAAGGGAGCAGAACAAAGTGAATGTTCTGCACTTTAATAAAAGCATTGTGAGTTGAATGTAGCTTGATAGATGTAGATCCTCTTAGCAGTTCAGAAAGCTAGAAGAGCCCTTAGATTGACTATGGACCATGCTATCTCCAGGGGAAGAAAATCAAAAGAAAACAAAGCAAAACAAAACAAAACAACCCCTCAGAATGTGGCAAACACTACATTCACTTAAAAAAAATTACACTACTATTTTCTTTCCTATCCCATTCCTAATTCATCATATAGAAAATTACTAACCTGTAAATATGTTTAACAGAAATGTCTATGTACAAAATTCGTCTGAGCATTGCTGAAGGGATGGGGTTGGGAAGGGAAGGTGGAAGGAAATTATGTAGTATAAAAAATATATATGCATATGGATGAATGTTGATAAATTTTCATAATAATAATAATAAAATATCAATAAAAAGAAAAAAGAAAATGAGTTGTTAGGTAGTGGGGATGGATGCCTCAAATGAGCTTTGTTTTGAGGATGGGAAATATATGAGTGTTTTTGTAGTTAGTAGAAAACTAGACAGTAGACAGGAAAAGAGTGAAGATAAATGAGGTAATTGGGAGAAGAGAAAGAGCTCAAGAGGATAGAATAGAATGAGGTTACATGGGCAGATAGAGTGGTTTGTCATGGTAAGGAGAAGGGCCAGTTTTTAATGTAAGAAAAGATGAAGGAGATGTTTGCAGAAGACAATTGAGTAATATGATATGAAATATATGGGAGTAGAGGAGTTCTACAGAATGGCTTCAATTGTTTTTTCAATGAAATATAAGGCAAGGTTCTCAGTTGAGAACTTGTAGGTTTATAAAATAATGAAAAGACTTAGAATATCTGCTGTCATAGGTGTGAAAATGAATAGATTAATGAGGAGTAAAATTATTGTTCTGGTGCAGTGAGGGGTCACTTAAAATCATGTTAAATTAAATTAAATTAATTTAAGGGGAAAAGGCAAGCTAAGAATTATTTACTTAAGTGAACTAGAACTAAGGTCACTGATTTTATTCAATTAAAGAAGAGTTCTGGTAGATCTGGAATAAATTATAATGCTCTGAGGTCTCTGTCTTTCCATGCTTTCTCATCTTATTGTGGACCTGGGTTGAGATAAATATTGGGCAATAAATATAGGGGTCATGTAACAAAAGAAAAAGAACCCTGTCTTAAGAATGATTTTTCTACTAATTAAATAATTTCTACTAAGTAGATAATCATAGGAAAATAATCTAGTATCTCTGGACATCTTTCCTCATCTGTAAAATAAAATGTTAGCAAATATAGTTCTAATCCCTATTCAAAATTTAGACTTTATGATGGTAAATTGTTTCATGAATCATTACTATAAAAGTTAGAATGAAAAACAAAGTAAAATGTCTTGTGAGGCACATTTTTGATGGCAATTTAAGGGAGTTAAAAAACCACTGATTTTATCATCATGAGCAAATGGATTCAGGTCACAGACATTATACTGTCATTGACCATGAGAAATTCAATTACCACCACTGATTTTTAATTTCCAAAATTAAATTCCCTAAAATTAAATAGGAAAATTATAATAATTCTTGCTTACCTTATAGGTTGTTATCAGAACAACTGAGATAATATTGGGAAAATGCTACATTCCTGAGAGTTATATGTTAATGTACTTTTGGACTAAGGAGATCTATTTTCAATTATTAATCTCTTGTGAATTTTCATAGATTTTTTTTAGAAATACCTTTATCTCACCAAATTATGTGTTTACAATTAAATGGATTAGTTATATTTTGTAATATTTGAATAATTTAGTTTTAATGTTTTGATTTAATACATGCAAGTTACATTTGTAGTAAATACAATGTCAACATACTGAAAATATAATAATACTTTCAAAAAACTTAACAACACATTTACACTCTTAAAAGAAAAGCTCTAACTTAGAAAACTGAATCTACTTTCTTTATACTTCTCCCATGTGTTCAAACATCTTGTAGCTAAGGCCAAATATCACAACAACAGAGGTCAAATAATTCCTCAGAAGTCATTTACTGCCAGTATCTGAGAGGAAACAGAGACCTGCAGACAAACTGAATAATATGATTAGAAGCCTTGAAGAGATTTAAAGAGGTAATTCAGCACCAAGTCAGCACATGGGGAATGAGCAGATAATCACAAATCCATGAGGAAAAAAAGTTAAGTAAGACATAGATTCCCCACACTACACCATATATCTTGCATCTTGATATGTCTTAATATCCCAGTATTAATATGTACTTTTCTGACAAACTCCTTGCTTAAAATAAGATACAGTATACCGTCTTCACCCTCACTACTGGAGCACTCATTTTCAGATAACAGAATGCTTGGAGCAATTACTAACTCACCAAATGAAAAATCAGGATCCAAAATAACTTTGACAAACTTTAGAACAGGTCTATGTGTATTAAGATTAAACTGATTAATTAGAAATATAAAATCTTACTCTGTAATAAAACAAATCATCTTTCCAAGTGTAAGAATTGGAATTGTAGCTAAATCCCTGCTATTCTGAAAAAGATGGAAGTGTCAGTAGAGTGTAAGTTCCAAATGTATTAACAGTGTAACAAGACAGCAAACGTATTTGAATATGACTGTGGGCTACATTAACAGGGCAGAGGGTCTAGAAATTATTAACAATTAAGAATAATGATGACTACCATTTGTATAATGTTCACTATTTCCCAAACACTGTTTTAAATCCTTTACAATTATACCTCATTTGATCCTCACAACAACTCTGACATGTGCTGTTATTATCCATATTAAAAGGTGAAGCAACTCAGACAAACAGTAATTCGATGATTTGTTCATAGTCAGTCACATAATAAATATCTGAGACTGAATTAAACCTCATATCTTTCTTATTGGGTCCAGGTCTGGTGCTCTATCCACTGCACCACTTAGCTACTACTAGATAGGTGATAGTTCCATTATAATGCTCCTTCATCAGACCACATCTAAAGTGCTGTGTGAAGTTCTAGGTAAAGCAGTTTAAGGAGAATACTGTTAAGATGGAGAATGTCCATAGTAAGATAACTTCAATAGCACCTGACCTTGTGTAGTATATGAGGATCAGATGAAGGAATCTCTGCATCAGATGAAAAAGCTTGTGTAACCTAAAGGGAAAAAAAGAATCAACATGATAACTATTCCCCAGCATTTAAAAGACTTTCAGATAGAGAGGTAATTCACAGAGGACGGAACCAAGAGCAAGGATTAGAAGTTGCAAATAAGTCAAGTTGATGCTGCTTTAATTATTTTTTGTAGTTTTGATTTTTTCAGCATTCATCTTTAAATTTTGATTTTCAAATTCTTTCTCTCCTTACCATCTCGCTCCCTCTCTTATTGAGAAGACAAGCATTAAGATAGCTATTATACATGTGAATCTATGCAAAACATTTTTAGATAGGTAGGCCATGTTGCAAAAAAAGCAAGAAAACTAAAGAAAATAATAAAATATTATTTAATGTGTACTGAGTTCATCACTTTTAATCATGAATACATTAGAATTATTATGGATCATTTTATTAATCAGTGTAACTGAGTCTTTCACAATTATCTATAATAGAATGTTCTCCTGGTTTTACTCACTTAACTTTATAATATTCATGTGTTTTTCTAGATTTTTAGAAATCATTGCCTTCATCATTTCTTACAACACAATAGTATTCCATCACACTCATAGATAACAACTTGTTCAACAATTCCCCAATTCGTGAAGAATTCCAATTAGCACCACAAACAAAGCTGATATAAATATTTTTGTACATATTGGTCTTTTTCCTTTTGCTTTTATTTCTTTCTGGTATGGCCTAGTAGTGGTATTGTTGGGTCAAAGGGTTTGCCAGAATGATAGTCTTTTGGACAATCTTACAAATAGTTCCCTGGAATGGATATGCCAGTTTACGATTCCACTAAAAGTACAATGGCAAAAATGTACTTATTTTTCCACATCTCCTCAAGATTGCCATTTTCTTCTTCTGGAATTTTAGTCAATCTGATAGGTGTGAGCAGTACATCAGTTATTTTCACTTGAATTTTTCTAAGCAGTAGTGTTTTAGAGCATTTTTTCATAAGACTAATAATAGCTTTGAATTCTCAAGAAGTCAAGTTGAAATTGATGTTACAAAAAATATTTCTAATGATTAGATATGTTCTAAAATTAAATTAATTAAGTGATAGATTCCTCTTCCTTTGAGATCTATAAATAGTAGCTGGATGAATATATTTTTATTATGGGTTAGTGAGATTTCATTTTCTAACATTCAAATTCTATGATTTTTGTAAGAACATACTCAATGAATATCCAAAATTTCTTATGGGAAATTATTCAATGACACTCATTAATTCTTAGGGTGCTTTAACTAATTACACAGATAGAAGGATCTTTAATTATAACTTTAACACATAAAACAATTCTACTTGAGGTGCAATCAAAAATGTCCTCTAGTATCTGCATTACCAAACAACCCAAAACTAACCCAGTGAGTCTCTTTTCTAGTCTTATTTATGAATCTTTTTTTATTAAAGATATTATTTGAGTTTTACAATTTTCCCCCAATCTTGCTTCCCTCCCCCACCCCCACCCCACAGACAGCACTCCGTTAGTCTTTACTTTGTTTCCATGTTTTACCTTGATCCAATTTGGGTGTGATGAGAGAGAAATCATATCCTTAAAGAGAACAGAATTCTGAGAGGTAACAAGATCAGACAATAAGATATGTTTTTATTCCAAATTAAAGGGAATAGTCCTCGTACTTTTTTCAAACTCCACGGTACCTTATCTGGATACAGATGGTACTCTCCTTTGCAGACAGCCAAAAATTGTTCCCAATTGTTGCACTGATGGAATGAGCAAGTCCTTCAAGGTTGAACATCACTCCCATGTTGCTGTTAGGGTGTACAGTGATATTCTGATTCTGCTCATCTCACTCAGCATCAGTTCATGCAAATCCCTCCAGGTTTCCCTGAAATCCCATCCCTCCTGGTTTCTAATAGAACAGCAGTGTTCCATGACATACATATACCACAGTTTGCTAAGCCATTCCCCAATTGAAGGACATTTACTTGATTTACAATTCTTTGCCACCACAAAGAGGGCTGCTTTAAATATTTTTGTACAAGTAATGTTTTTACCCTTTTCCCTCATCTCTTCAGGGTATAGACCCAGTAGTGGTATTGCTAGGTTAAAAGGTATGCACATTTTTGTTGCCCTTTGGGCATAGTTCCAAATAGCTCTCCAGAAGGGTTGGATGAGTTCACAGCTCCACCAACAGTGTAATAGTGTCCCAGATTTCCCACATCCCTTCCAACAATGATCATACTGGCCAATCTGACAGGTGTGAGGTGGTACCTCAGAGAAGCTTTAATTTGCATTTCTCTAATAATTAGTGATTTAGAGCTTTTTTTCATATGGCTAGGGATTACTTTGATCTCCTCATCTCTAAATTGCCTTTGCATATCCTTTGACCATTTGTAAATTGGGGAATGGCTTTTTGTTTTAAAAATATGACTGAGTTCTCTATGTATTTTAGAAATGAATCCTTTGTCAGAATCATTAGTTGTAAAGATTGTTTCCCAATTTACTATATTTCTTTTAATCTTGATTACATTGGTTTTGTCTGTGCAAAAGCTTTTTAATTTAATGTAATCGAAATCATCTAATTGGTTTTTAGTGATGTTCTCCAACTCTTCCCTAGTCATAAACTGTTGCCCTTTCCATAGATCTGAGAGGCAGACTAGTCCTTGATCTTCTAATTTGCTTATAGTATTGTTTTTTATGTCTATGTCCTGTAACCATTTGGATCTTATCTTGGTAAAGGGTGTGAGGTGTTGGTCTAATCTAAGTTTCTTCCATACTAACTTCCAATTATCCCAGCAGTTTTTATAAAAGAGGGAGTTTTTAATCCAATGGTCAGGCTCTTTGGGTTTATCAAACAGCAGATTACTATAATCCTCTCCTGCTTTTACACCTAGTCTATTCCACTGGTCCACCACTCTATTTCTTAGCCAATACCAAACAGTTTTGATGACTGATGGTTTATAATATAATTTTAGATCGGGTAGTGCTAAGCCACCTTTTTTTGCATTTTTTTCATTAAGCTCCTGGCAATTCTTGACGTTTTATTTCTCCATATGAATTTACTTACATTTTTTTCTAACTCATTAAAGTAATTTTTTGGAATTTTGATTGGTAGGGCACTAAACAGATAGTTTGGTTTGGATAGAATTGTCATTTTTATTATATTAGCTCTACCTATCCATGAGCAGTTGATATTTGCCAAGTTATTTAAATCTAATTTAATTTGTGTCAGAAGTGTTTTATAATTGTTTTCAAAAAGATTCTGAGTCTGTCTTGACAAATAGACTCCCAAATATTTTATATTGTCTGAGGTTACTTTGAATGGGATTTTTCTTTCTAGCTCTTCCTGCTGTTTCTTGCTAGACATATATAGAAAAATTGAGGATTTATGAGGGTTTATTTTATAACGTGCAACTTTGCTAAAATGGCTAATTGTTTCCAGTAGTTATTTAGATGATTTCTTTGGATTCTCTAGGTAGACCATCATGTCATCTGCAAAGAGTGAGAGTTTTGTCTCTTCCTTCACAATTCTAATTCCTTCAATTTATTTTTCTTCTCTAATCGCTGATGCTAACATTTCTAATACAATATTGAATAGTAGTGGTGATAATGGGCACCCTTGTTTGACCCCTGATCTTATTGGGAATGCCTCTAGCCTCTCCCCATTGAATATAATGCTTGTTGATGGTTTCAGATAGATACTGCTAATTATTTTAAGGAACAGTCCATTTATTCCTACACTCTCTAGTGTTTTTTATAGGAATGGATGCTGTATTTTCTCAAAAGCTTTTTCAGTATCTATTGATATGATCATATGATTTCTGATAGGTTTGCTGTTGATTTAATGGAGTATACTAACAGTTTTCCTAATATTGAACCAGCCCTGCATTCCTGGAATAAAACCTACTTGATCATAATGTATTATCCTAGTGATGACTTGTTGTAGTCGTTTTGCTAAGATTTTATTTAGGATTTTTGCACATATATTCATCAGGGAAATAGGTCTATAATTTTCTTTGTCTGTTTTAACTCTTCCTGGTTTAGGTAACAGTACCATTTTGGTCTCATAGAAAGAGTTAGGCAGAGTTCCATCTTTCCCTATTTTTCCAAAGAGTTTATATAGGATTGGAACCAATTGTTCCTTAAATGTTTGGTAGAATTCACTTGTGAATCCATCTGGCCCTGGAGATTTTTTTTTTTAGGGAGTTCAATAATGGCTTGTTGAATTTCTTTTTCTGAGATAGGCTTGTTAAGGTATTTAAACTCTTCTTCATTTAACCTGGGCAATTTATGTTTTTGTAAATATTCATCCATTTCACTTAGATTATCAAATTTATTGGCATAGAGTTGGGCAAAATAATTTTGAATTATTGCTTTAATTTCCTCATCATTGGTGGTGAGTTCACCTTTTTCATTTATAATACTAGTAATTTGGTTTTCTTCTTTCTTTTTTTAAATCAAATTGACCAGAGGTTTATCAATTTTATTGGTTTTTTCATAATACCAACTTTGGGTTTTATTTATTAATTCAATAGGTTTTTTTTTTTGCTTTTGATTTTATTAATTTCACCTTTAATTTTTAGAATTTCTAATTTGGTATTTCATTGGGGATTTTTGATTTGTTCTTTCTCTAATTTTTTTAGTTGCATGTTTAGTTCATTGATTTCCTCTTTCTCCAATTTATTCATATAAGCATTTAGAGCTATAATATATCCCCTGAGAGTTGCTTTGAATGAATCCGGTAGGTTTTGGTATGTTGTTTCATCATTATCATTATCTAGGATAAAATGCTTAATTCTTTCTATAATTTTTTTTGGTCCACTCATTTTTTAACATGCAGTTATTCATTTTCCAATTTGTTCTGGGTCTATATCTCCTTGGCCCAGTATTGCATATGACTTTTATTGCATTGTGATCTGAGGAAGATATATTCACTATTTCTGCCTTTCTGCTGTTGATCATTAGGTTTTTATGTCCTTGTACATTGTCAATTTTTGTATAAGTTCCATGAGAAAAAGGTATATTCCTTTCTATCCCCATTCAGTTTCCTCCATAAATCTACCATATCTAATTTTTCTAGCAATCTATTAACCTCTGTAATTTCTTTCTTGTTTGTTTTATGATTTGATTTATCTAGATCTGATAGCAGGAGGTTGACGTCTCCCACTAGTAGAGTTTTGCTGTCTATGTCTTCCTGTAATTCTTTCAGCTTCTCCTCTAAGAATTTGGGTGCTGTCCCACTGGGTGCATATATATTCAATATTGAAATGACTTTATTGTCTATGGTACCTTTTAGGAGAATAAAGTTTCCTTCCTTATCTCTTTTAACACTATCTATTTTTGCTGCTGCTTTGTCTGAGATAAGGATTGCTACCCCTGCTTTTTTTTACTTCAGCTGAGGCAACATATATTTTGTTCCAACCTTTTACCTTTACTCTATATGTATCTCTCTACTTCAAATGAGTTTCTTGTAAACAGCATATTGTAGGATCCTGGTTTTTAATACACTCTGCTATTTGCTTATGTTTTAAGGTAGAGTTCATCCCATTCACATTCAAGGTTATGATTACTAATTCTTTATTGCCCTCTGTGCTATCTTCCCTCTGTTTGTATTTTTCCCCCTTTCCCCCCTTTTATCCATATTCCCCAGCATTTTGTTTTTGAATACCACCCCCTTCAGTGTATTTGCCCTCCTATATCACACCCTCCCCTTTCTTTCCCCTTTCCCTTTTTCCCTTTTCCCTTCCCTTCCTTTTGTTATTTCCCCCACTCCCCTTCCCTTTATCTGTCACCCCTCCCCTTTTCCCCTTTTAATACTTGAAAGGTTAGATGTTTTATGAGTTAACTGAGTATGTGTAGGTTGACTTTTAGCCAAGTCTGATGAGAAGAGGATTCAGGTGTTTCTCCTCTGCTCCCTTCTTCCCCTCTATTACCATAGGTTTTTTGTACCTCTTAGTGTAATGAGATTTGTCCCATTCAATCCCCTCCCTCCTCCTGTCTCTTTCCTGTCTCCCTTTTTAGGGAGGTAGTATATTTTTTTTAGATCATTCTATCTAGGTCATAGAAAATTCTGTCTGTCCCTTCTAGTTCAGTATATTCTATTGAATAGAGTCAAAATTCCTGAGGGTTATTAGAGTCTTTCTCCCAAGTGGGGTTAAAACCAGTTACATCCCATTAGATAGCAGTCTCATGGATAGGTCATGGATGTCCATCATTTCTGGCTAGGTATATTCTCTCTGTTAGAGTTACATTTCTCAGGATTTATGAGAGTCTCTCCCCCCCTCACCATGCTGGGATATAGTCAGTTTCAACTTACTGGATTGCATTTTTTTTCCTTTTACCACCTCCCCCCTTTTTTTTGCCTTTTCATGTGTCTCTTGAACCTCCTGTTTGATGTCCAAATTTTCTGTTTAGCTCTGGTCTTTTCATCCGAAATTTTTGGAATTCTTCCATTTCATTAAATGTACATCTTTTTCCCTGGAAGAGAAGGCTCAGCTTTGCAGGAAAGTAGATTCTTGGCTGCAGACCAAGCTCCCATGCTCTTCGAAATATCTCATTCCAGGCCCTTTGATCCCTTAAAGTTGATGCAGCCAGGTCCTGTGTGATCCTTACTGTGGCTCCTTGATATTTAACTTGTTTCTTTCTGGCTGCTTGCAGGATTTTCTCTTTTATCTGATAGTTCTGCAGTTTGGCCACAACATTCCTTGGTGTTTTCATTTTTAGGATCTTTTTTCTGGTGGGGATCGATGTACTCTTTCAATAACTACTTTGCCCTCTGATTCCATGATATCAAGGCAGTTTTCCATCACTAGATCCTGCAATATTAAGTCCATGCTTTTTTTCTCTTCAATGTTTTCAGGAAGTCCTATAATTTTCAGGTTGCCCCTCCTCGATATATTCTCGAGGTCAGTGGTTTTGTTGATGAGGTATTTTGCATTTGCTTCTATTTTTTCTTTTTTTTGATTTTGTTTAACTGACTCTTGCTGTCTCATGGAGTTATTAGTTTCTGTAGACTCCATTATTTTTTTTGGGGAGGAGTTTTCTTCATTAACCTTTTGTAACTCCTTTTGCAGTTGGTCAATTCTACTTTTGAAAGAGCTTTCCATTTGACCAATTGAGGTTTTGAGAGAATTAATTTCATTTTGCATTTGCTCGTTTGAGGATCTGAGAGAATTATTCTCATTTTGTAATTGTCCAATTGATGATCTGAGAGATTTATTCTTCTTTTGTGTTTGTCCAATTGTACTTTCTAAGGTATTGTCTCTCCCAAATTTTTAAGTTCCTTCCTTATTTCTTCAAGGAAGTTTTTCTGTGCTGGAGACCAGATTGTATTCTCCTCAGAGGTTCCAGGTCTCTCTGAGTTGGCGTCTTTCCCTTCCAGAAATTTTTCTATGGATCCGCCTTTCTGCTGACCCTTCTTCATTATACTAAGACCTTGAGTTTGGAGGGGTGCTGGTTCACCTGGGCTAGAGATTGCTGAAGGCTTTACTGAGTGCAGTTTCTCTGGCTGGCCAGTAGGAGGTGCTGGTTGCCCTTTCTGGGGTGTCTGTGACCTTGGTTGGGAGGCCTTCTCCCTTTGCCCAAAGGCAGGACTTGGATCTATTGAATTCCTTTGCCTTCAATCAATGATGGGCTTTACCCTGGCCTGAGGTGATTCCTCAGCTGGGCTGGTTCTGCTCAAAAACCTGGGCCTGAGGCAGAAGTAATTTGCCTTTGTTTGAGGAGAGGCCTCTGTGCAATGGAGGCGTGCCCTCAGAGTTTTTCAGACCTGAGAAGCCTAGGCATGGTGTCTGCTATTCTCCTGCACCAGAACTCTTCCCCCAGCCCGGTCCCCAAGCTCCAGAGGCACAGCACCAACACCAGCGCCTCTGCTTCCCCGCGGACCGAAGCCCCTTTAGTCCAGCTGCACAGCTGCTCCAGCAGGTCCAGCTCTTGGGCCCTCAGACTCTGGGTTCCAATTCAGCTGTTAATCTGGCTGATCCCAGGCTGCGTCTCCCTTGGAGCCCAGACTCACCTGCCGGTACTCAGCCAAGGCTGCTGTGGGAGACAAATCCTGAGGTAGATCTTCCTCTCCTGGCTTTTCTTTCTGGGTTTCCTGGTTCGGCTTTCTTGTAAGAGGTTTGTTTCATGTGATAGATGGGGAAGATATCAGGAGACTTTAAGCCTGTGCCTGTCTTCTCTCCGCCATCTTGGCCGGAACCTCTTTTCTAATTTTTTTGGAAAACAAATAAAAGTTATATAATTTTTTTAAAAAAAAGTTATTTTCTCATCCAAACATAAAACAAGCATACAGAATTCAAGAGTTAAAATGAAAAAAATGAGATTAGATAACATTGTAAATTAAGGAAACATTTGCAAACACAACAGATAAAACATTGCTGCACTATCTTTTCCATAAGGCACTTCCATACCCTTGACTTGGGCATGTACTTTGGTACTACAGATGCCTAACCTCTTAATTGAAGGTTTGAACTCAATTTTCTCTCTTTGGATTGCCTCAAAGTTGACATTTTTCACCTCTGCAAGGTCTATATGACTGGGAGAAGATCCCAAAGCTCTGTAGACTAGAACCCTACAATGTGTAAGACAATATGTGAAGTTCTAAAAATGTGAATAAAAACAAAATGCATTCCATATTTTCAAGAAGTCTGCATTCTAATAGAAGAAACATTATTGAAATAATGAGGTATTAGATATGTATGTTACTATGTATATAAATGTTTAGATGGTAATTTGAATGAGAGGCATTAACAGCTGAGGAAATTGGGAATGTACTCCTACAAAAGGTAGGTTTTGAGTGTAATCTTTAAGGAAGCTGGAGAAATAAACCTTTTTGGTGAATGAGGGGGAGCAGAAACTCCCAGACATGATGGAACTAACATAAAGGAGATGGAAGCTCATGTTTTAGGAGCTGAAAGTAGATTAGTACATAGTACATAAAGGCTAGAAAGCTGGGAAGTAGCTTAGTTGCGAACAGTTTATATATGTCAAATAATGAATTTCATATTTGACCCTGGAGGTAATATGGAAAAACTGGGAGTCTTTGAACAAGGTAGTGACCTGGTCAGACCATGTCTTTGAGAAACCACTTGGGCAGTTGAGTGCAATATGAATTGAAGTGGAAGAAATGAGTAGGGAGAAGAGCAATTGAAAAGTCAAGATTGCAAAGAAAAGCCAGGAATTTGCCTGAGCTCCCCACAAAACCCTTCCAAAAATTGAATAATGCCTTAAACAGTTTTCCCTTTTCCATTAATTTGAACAATTTTCATTTTTGTATATATTCATCCATTTCATTTAGAATATCAATTGTACTGGCATATAATTGTTTACATTAACTGTAAACAAAGAGAGCAACACCAAGATGGTGCAGAAAAGTCAGATACTTCCATAAATTCTCCCAAATTTCCAAAACAAACACCTTTAATACCTCAAAAAAATTTTTCTAAAGTGGTAAATTCCCCCCAAAACACAAGCTGAAACAATTTTTCAGTACAAGAAATCTTAGAGAATCAGCCAGAAAGCTTTTGTATCACAATAAAAATGGAGTGAAATCCTTTGCAGGCCTTCCCCCCAAAAAGTCAGCAGTAGCCCTTGAAGGCAACTGAGTCAGTGACAGTAATGGTAATTTTCAAAACTCTCAGCCTGGTAAGAGAATCAGACCCTGCCAGAAGGAAGTTATGGGGGTCCCTTTGTTGTAACCAGGGACAGAATCTGATGCGTGGTCCATCACTGGATCTGTGTCACAATCCTGGATCTTAGATCCAGAGTGAAGAGAAGTAGTAGAACACCAGGGCTTTTGATCACAGGACAACTGGGACTCTGGACACAGTTTCAGGACACAAAACAGTTATTGTGGTAATTCACAAACCAGAGGACAGGTCTAGAGATTATTAAACACATTTCTCCCTAGGTCATACCCTCTTGAAAGAACTTAAAAACTTACAATAACTCAGATCTATTTCTGAAAAAAAAATAAGGATAAACTCTGGTCGCTTCCCCTGTGCTCGGTGGTAGCCCCCCCCCCCCCCCCCCTCCCGGGAGCCGGAGCCCCAGGAGCCCCGGGGTGAGCAGGGCGGGAGGGCGGGGCTGGGCTTCCCCTTCCCCGGACCCCTCGCGGCTCCCCAGGGTGTCCAGCTCGGGGCCCCCTCCCCCTGTCTGGCCGCCTGGCCCTTCCTCGGCCCCTGTCCCCAGCCCCGGCCCCCCACCTACCCACCCGGGGCCCTGCCCCGCCCCCCGGCAGTCTCCCCGGGTGTCTCTGGTTGTCTCGGTCCCGCCATGCTGTGTCTCCTGACCCGTGGGCACCAGCACCGGCTTTCTCAGACCTCTGGGGAGGCTCCCCAGCAAAGCCCAGCACCAACGGCACCCCAGTGATGGGGGCTTCGACGCAGAGCCGGATGAATTTTCTCACTTTGACTGCCTTCGGACAGCACTGCCCACCTCAGGTAGCAGCACAGGGGAGCTGGAGCTTCTGGCTGGAGAGGTCCCGGCGCAGAGCCCCGGGGCATTCGACCTCAGTGGATTGGGGGGCTCCCTGGCGGAGGCCGTGGTGAATCCCCCACCGACAGTACCACCCGCCCCTATGCCGCCAACACAAAAGACGCCGGAGTCGTTTCTGGGGCCCAACGCCGCCCTCGTGGACCTGGACTCTTTGGTGACTCGACCAGGGCCAGCCCCTCCAGGACCCAAGGCCTCTAATCCCTTCCTGCCAACCGGAGCCCCTGGCACGACCACTGGCCCGTCCCTCACCAACCTCTTCCAGCCTCCGCCTCCAGCCACACTCACTCTGAGCCAGCTGCATCTTAGTCCTGTGCCCCCTGGTCCTGGGGCCCCACCGGCCTTCATCTTACCGTTGCGGGGGGCCCTGGCCTGCCTCCCATGATGCCCACAGGATCCCCAGCCCCTAACATTAATCCTTTCCTCCTATAACTGGGCGGGGGGTGGAGGGGGGTGCCCGTCTCCTGTCACCCACCAGGAGATCAGTATTGTGAGGGCATGTGAAAGGGGGGGGCCCTTTCTCCCCTCCCCCCCCCACCCAGCCTCAACCCCAACTTGACCCAGTCATACTACACCCTTTCCCCAGCCCCCTCTTAAAGCTGGAAACAGAAGGGAGGCTGGGCAGACGGGGGACCCCTCTATCTGGAGGCATTAGAGGGGCTGGGGCACTTGGGCCCCCCCTCCCCATTTTCCTCCATCCTTGAATCCCTCTCCTCCAATCATCGTTGGAGCCCTGATCTCCCCCTCCCCTCCAGTGACTGTCCCTGGTGATCACTCTTCTGACCTCTGTAATAAATGACATTTCTGAAGGAAAAAAAAAACAAAAAAAACAAGGATAAACTAATTTTACTCCTATATCCTACATAAGAAAATGACAATTGTAACTCATAAAATCTGTGTCATTATTAGGGCAGTAAGAAGGAATATGCATAGACAACACACACAAATATGAATTATAATGGGATGATTATCTAAAAAAATTAACAATTGATAAAAAGAAATGTAGAAGGAAAGGAGAGAAAGAAATCAGTAAATTATTTGACATAAAAGAGGTACAAAGAAGATTTTCCATGGAATAATAGATGAGGGAGGTAAAGGGAAGAGATTATGATGTCGCATTGAAATTGGTTTAAAGAGAAAATAACAAACACTTAATTGGGATAGAAATCTATTTTACAATATAGGAGGGAAAGGGAGAAGGGGGAGGAAGGAGAACTTATAGGAGGAAGGACAGGTTGGGGGAGATAAAAAAATCCAAAGTATAACACTTTTGAGAATTGACAGGAGATTGTAGAATAAGAATAATTGAAAGGAGGAAGTAGAATAAATAGGGAGAAAATGGGATCATAATTGTTAAAAATGGCTGTCTTTTTTTAAAATTTTTTAAAGATTTTATTGGAGTTTTGAGTTTTACAATTTTTCTCCCAATCTTACTTCCCCCCCCACACCATAGAAAACAATCTGTCAGTCTTTATTTTGTTTCCATATTGTTCATTGATCCAAATTGAGTGTGATGAGAGAGAAATCACATTCTTAAGGAAGAAACAAAAATGTAAGAGATAACAAGATCACACAATAAAATGTTTTTTTCCCCCTAAATGAAAGGGAATAGTCCTTGAACTTTGTTCAAATTCCATGGCTCTTTATCTGGATACAGATGGTATTCACCATTGCAGACAGCCCACATCCAACTCCATCAAGGTTGAACTTCACCCCCATGTTGTTGCTGATAGGGTGCACAGCATATATACATATATATATATATATATATATATATATGTATGTATGTATGTTTGTGTGTGTGTGTATGTGTGTAATCATATTAAAAATTACTCTAAGTCACTATTGATTAGAGAGATGAAATTAAAAACAGCTCTGAACTGCTGTCCCACAGTTAACCCAACTATGATGGAGAAGGAAGAATGACAAATGTTAGACGGAATGTAGGAAAACTGAGACACTACTTCACTATTGAGGAAGGTGCTTAGTTGAACAGTAGTACATTGAAAAAATGCACCCAAATGGCTATAGAATTACACATAAATATTAATTAAGCAATTCTATTACTAGTTTTGTAACTAAGATAAATTTTAAAAAATTAAAAAGGAATTACATGTGTAAAAATATTTATAAAACATTTTTTGAGTGGTGAGCAAAGATTGAAAATTGAGGGGATATCCATCAATTGGAAATTGGCTGAACAAATTATATAATAATGATGGAAAATTATTGTTTTATAATAAATGATGAGCAGGATGCCCTCATAAAATTCTAGAAAGGCTTACATGAACTGATACAAAATCAAATAAGTAGCACTAGGAAAGATTTGTACAAAGTAACAGCAATATTTATGATGGTGAACCATGAATGACTTAACTATCTTCAGAAATACAATGATCCAAAACCATTGTGAAGGCCTTATGTTGAAAAATTGTATATATCTCCATTAAAAAAAAAAAACTGATGGGGTGGGGAAGCTAGTTGGTACAGTGGATAGAGCACCAGCCCTAGAGTCAGGAGGACCTGAGTTCAAATCTCACTTCAGATGCTTACTAATTACCTAGCTGTGTGACCTTGGGCAAGTCACTTAACCCCATTACCTTGCAAAATCCTAAAAAAAAAAGAACTGATAGAGTCTGAATGAATATAGAAGAAAACTGTTTATTTTTCATGAGTTTTTTCATCTGTATTTTTTATGACTGTACACACACACACACACACACACACACACACACACATATATATATATAGATAGATAGATAGATAGATATAGATCTATCTATCTATCTATCTATCTATCTATCTATCTATCTATCTAACATATATGAAATAGCCTGCCTTTTCAAATGGAGTGGTCAGGGAGCAAGAAAATTTGTAACTAGAGTACATTCAGCTTGAGATGTTTGAGTCAGGTTTCCCATAAAGCAATCAAAACAAATTATATAGTAATATGAAAAAATCCTCTAAATCATATTGATTAGAGAAATACAAATTAACAAAATCTTGAGATACCATTTCACACCAAGCATATTGATTAAAATGTTTGAAAGAGAATGTGACAAATATTAGAGGACAGGTGGAAAATTAGAACACTAATTCATTATTGGTGGAATTGTGAACTGATTTAATAGTTTTGTTTTATAATTGAGAATTATGCCCACATACTTATTAAAGTATATATAATATTTCACTCATAAATACCAATAATTCATCTCTCTTTCCAAATACAATTAGGGGAATAAAGAAAAATAACCAATATTTCTAAACTGTTTACCAAAGTTCTTCTTTAGTAGTGCCAAAGTACTGAAAATTTCAGGTATGTCCATCAATTGGAAATGGCTGAATTAGTTGTGGTATATGATTGTGTTAGAATAATACTAAGGTATAACAAGTTATGAACTCAATCAATGATTCTAGAAAAACATAGAAAAACTTACATGAGATAATGGAAAGCAACATGCATAGAACCAAGAAAACATTATACAGGAACATGAGCACAACCAAGAAAACACTGTATACAGTAACAGCAATATTGTTTTAAGACTAATTTGGGGTGAATAAGTCATTTAGACTTACAAATGCTAACTAAATATAAAGGATGTATGAAGAAAGATGCCTTCTTTTTGCTAGAAAAAAGTAATAAATATAAATATGTATAGAATAATTTTTTCAAATATTTGTGTATGTATGTGTATACACCTATATATGTGCATCTATCTATATCTATATCAATAATAAAAAGTTATATAATATATGTTTTTCTAGAATCAATGATTGAGTTCATAATTTCTTATACCTTAGTATTATTCTAACATAATATATACCACAACTAATTCAGTGGAATATATATATATATATATGTATGTATATATATATATATATACATACATATATATATATAGTCATTTTATATGGTGATGTCTCTGCTTTGTTGTGTGCTATCCAGATTTCTCAAAGCTTTCATTCCAAGGAAAATTTTTAATTTTGTGACCACAATGACTGCTATCATCTTTGGGTCCAAGATCATAAAAACTGATACTGCTTTCATTTCTTATTCCTCTAACTGGCAGAGAGTTATGGAACTAGTTACCAAGATCATAGTTTTGTTTTGTTTTGTTTTTATGTTCAGCTTTAAATTGGCTTTTATACTCTCCTCCTTCACCTTCATCATAGAGGCTCCTTAATTCCTCTTCACTTTTTACCAACAGAATTATATTACAATTATATCTGAAACTGTTAATGATTCTCCCAACAACATTATTTTCAGCTTTTGATCCAAGCAGTCTAACATTTGACATAGTGTACTCTCCATTTAAATTGAATAAATAAGATTACAATATGTACCTTTGTCATACTCCTTTTCCAATCTTAAATTACCATTCATTTGTTCCAAGTTTGATTCTGCTTCTTCTTGGCATACATATAGTTTCTTGGAGATTAGTATGATGATCTGACACTCTCATATCTTTGAAAATTTATCACATTTTATGATCTACACAATTAAAGACTTTAGTGTAATCAATAAAGCAGAAATAATTTTCTTCCCCTGTGACTCCCTTGATTTCTCCATATCCAATATATAATTACAATTAGGTTTCTACCTTTTCTGTCACCTCTAAAACCAGTCTACTTTTCTGGTAATTCTTCTCATATAGTGATAAAGGTTTGTTTGCAAAATTTATGTAAAATCTTTCTGGTATATGAAATGAATGCAATTATTTAGTCATTCATTCATTGGTATTTCCCTTCTTTATGACTGGGATGTAAATTTACCTTTTCCAATCCAGGGCCACTTGAGTTTTCTAAATTTGCTGCCATGTCAAGTGTAGCACATGAATAGCATCAAATTTTAATATTTTAAATAGTTAAACTGGAATTTCATCATCCTCAATAATCTTACTGTAAACAATGCTTCCTAAGACCCACTTAACTTTTCTCTAGATCAGTAATCACATCATTTTGTTTACCAGTGAAGAGAAATTTCTTATAGAGATCATTAGTGAAGTCTTGTTACCTTTCTACTTTTGTAAATTCCTACCATATTTGTTTTTTTTATCATGTTCATTTTTGCAGGAAACATTCCTCTGACATCTCTAATTTTATTGAAACCTTTCCAGTATATTTGCCAAGAAAATCCCAGAGATAGTACTAAAACAATAGAAGAGGTAATACTGGCAGATGTCAGGTCATAAATTGTCTGATGTACTACTGGAAAATACAAACATAAGTAGAATAACTATTCAGTATTGTTGAAGTAGTTGAGTCAAAATCAAAATTAAGTTCAACTATAAATGCATTTGTTGATGAAAGTAAGGTGAAATGTTGTAAAGATCAATATTGAAAAAGAACTTGGGAGGACTTCTGGCCAAGATGGCAGAGATTAGACAGGCACAGTTCTAAAGTCTCAATCTTTCCCCAACTATGATATGAAACAAACCTCTTAAGAGAAACCTGATCCACAAAACCCAGAAAGAAAAGCCAGGAGAAAGAACATCTACCTCAGGATTTTTTTTCTACAGTCCTGGGAAAGTTTGGCCACAGAGGGTAGATCAGCCACAGATCAGCCTGCCTGATTAGCAGCATGGCTGGATCCAGGTCACCTGGGGGCCTGAGAACAGGACCTGCATGATCAGAATCAGGGCTAGACTGTGGGGGCTTGGATCAAAAATGGAGCAGAGGCATTGGTGTGGGTGCTGACAGGGCTGGGGGGAGAGTTCCATTGCAAGAGAGCTGCAGACATCACCCCTGGGCTCCTCTGGTCTGAAGAAGCCCAAGCCTCCATTACAGCAGAGGCCTTTCCCAGAACAAACACAATTACAGACTACTTCTGCCCCAGACACAGGTGTGTGAGCAGAAGAACCAGCCCAAATGACAATAGGGAGAGGGATGACCTCACAGGAGGGTAGAGTTCACCACTGATTGAAGACAAAAGGATTTAACAGGTTCAGTCATGCCCTACAGACTAAGGGAGAACGCCTCAATCAAGGTCACAGATACTCCAGACAAAGCAACTAGCACCTCCTACTGGCCAGCCATAGAAATTGGACTCAGTGAGCAAATCCTCTAGCACTCGCCTACCAGTCAGTTGGAGATATTGTACTCAGTGAATAAAGTCTCTAGGGATCCCAACACCAAACTGCTGTGAACAAGCCCCTCCCCAACTCAAGTCTTGGTAAAATGAAGAAAGATCAGCAGAAGGGTGGATTCATACAAAAATTCTTGCAAGGAAAACAACCTAACTCAGAGAGACCTAGAACCTCTGAGGAGAATATGATCTGGTTGCCAGCACAGAGAGACTTTTCTTTAAAAAATTAAGGAAGGAGTTTAAAAAGCAATTGGAAAATTTGGGAGAGGCAATTAACACCTTGCAACAAGAAACCAAATCATTAGAAAATACAACTGGAAAAAGGCAAAATGAGAATAATTCTCTCAGATCCTCAATTGGACAAATCTAAAATTAGAATAATTCTCTCAGATCCTCAATTGGGAAAATGCAAAAAGAAAATAATTCTCTCAAAACCTCAATTGGTTAAATGGAAAGCTCTTTCAAAAGTAGAATTGACCAATTCGAAAAGGAGTAAATGAAGACATCTCTTCCTCTAAAAAAATGAATGGAGTCTTCAGAAACTAATGACTTCATGAGACAGCAATAGCCTGTTAAACAAATTTAAAAAAAAGAAAAATAGAAAAAAATGTAAAATAACTCACCAGCAAAACCACTGACATACAGAATAGATCGAGGAGGGGCAACCTGAGAATTATTGGACTTCCTGAAAACATAGAAGAATAAAAAAACCTGCACTTAATATTACAGGATGTAGTGATGGAAAATTGCCCTGATATCATGGAACAAGATGGCAGAGTAGTTATTGAAAGAATACATCAATCCCCTACAGAAAGAGCTTCTAAAATGAAAACACCAAAGAATGTTGTGGCCAAATTTCAGAAGTATCAGATAAAAGAGAAAATCCTGTAAGCAGGCAGAAAGAAACAATGTAAATACAAAGGCTCCACAGTAAGGATTACACAGAACATAGCTGGATTAACTTTAAGGGATCAAAGGGCCTGGAATGAAATATTCCTAAGAGCAAAGGAGCTTAGAATTCAGCCAAAAATCCACTATTCTGCAAAGCTGAGCTTTCTTTTTCAGGGGAAAAGATGGACATTTAAAGAAATGTAAGAATTCCAAAATTTCCTGATGGAAATACCAGGGCTAAATAGAAAATTGGGACATCAAACAAAATATTCAAGAGTCACATGAAAAGGTAAGAAAAAAAGAGGCAAAGAAAAAAAAATTCAATAAGTTGTCCCAGCATGGAAAAAAGATTCCCATAACTCTTGAGAATTGTAACTCTAACAGAGAGAATAAACCTAGCCAGAAGTGATACACACCCATGACTTATCCATGAGACAGATATCCAATGGGATGAAACTGGCCATAACCCTACTTGGGAGAAAGGCTCTAATAACTCTCAAGAATTGTAACTCTATTAGGTAGAATGTACTTAGGTAGACATGATGGATAATCAGAATTTTCTATGACTCAGATAGAATGATTTAAAAACACCTCCTTCTTAAAAAGGGGGACAGGAAGGAGACAGGAGGAGGGAGGGGATTGATTGGGGTCAATCTCTTTACACTAAGAAGTACAAAATAGCTATGATAATATAGGGGAAGAAGAGAGGAGATGAGAAACACCTGACTCTTCTTCTCATCAGACTTGGCTTAAATTTAACTTATACACATACTCAATTAACTTATAAAACATCAAACCTCTCAAGAATTAAAAGGAGAAAAGGAGAGGGGGGGCAGAGAAAGGGAGGGGGAGGTAAAAAAAGAGGAACTAACAAAAGGAAGGGAAAAGGAAAAATGGAAAAGGGGAAAGAAAGGGGAGGGGGTTGATATAAGAGGGCAAACACAGTGAAAGGGGTGGTATTCAGAAACAAAATACAGGGGAATAAGGATAAGGGGGGAAGGGAATAATACAAGCAGAGGGAAGATAACATGGAAGGCAATAAATAATTAGTAATTACAACTGTGAATGTGAATGGTGATGAACTCTCCCTTAAAACATAAGCGAATAGCAGAGTGCATTAAAAACGAGAATCCTACAATAGTCTGATTACAAGAATCTCATTTCAAGCAGAGAGATACATATGGAGTAAAGGCAAATGGTTGGAGCAAAATATCTTTTGATTCAGCTGAAGTGAAAAAAGCAGGGGCAGCAATCTTTATCTCAGAAAAACAGCTGCAAAAATAGCATTAACAGAGATAAGGAAGGAATCTATATCCTGCTAAAAGGTACCATAGACAACAAAATCATTTCAATACTGAATATATGCACCCAATCGGATAGCATCCAAATTCTTAGAAGAGAAACTGAAAGAACCACAGGAAGACATAGACAGCAAAACTCTACTAGTGGGAGACCTCAACCTCCCACTCTCAGATCTAGATAAATAAAATAGTAAAATAAACAAGAAAGAAGATAAGGAGATAAATAGATAAATAGAAAATTAGATATGATAGACTTATGGAGGAAATTGAATGGGGAATAGAAAGGAATATACCTTTTTTCTCTGCAACACATAGCACTTATACAAAAACTGAACACGTACTAAGGCATAAAAAGCTAACGATCAACTGCAGAAAGTCAGAAATGGTGAAAACATCTTTCTCAGATCACAATGCAATAACAATCATGTACAATATTGGGCCAGGGAGATATAGACCCAAAACCAATTGGAAACTGAATAACCTAATTTTAAAATATGAGTGGATCAAAAACAAATTATAGAAAAAATTAATTGTTTTATGCTAGATAATGACAATAATGAAACAACATAACAACACCTATCACTCAACGTGGCTGTCAGTGGATATATTATATCTTTAAATGCTTATATGAATAAATTAGAGAAAGCAGATTTCAATGAACTAAATTTACAGCTAAAAAATTTAGAGAAAGAAAAAATCAAAAATCCCCAATTAAATAACAAATTAGAAATTCTAACAATTAAAGGAGAAATTAATAAAATTGAAAGCAAAAAAATTGTTGAATTAATAAATAAAACTAAAAGCTGGTATTATGAAAAAGCCAATAAAATTGATAAACCTTGGGTCAATTTGATTAAAAATAAAGAAAAAAATGAAATTGTTAGTATCATAAATGAAAAAGGTGAACTCACCATCAGTGAGGAGGAAATTAATGTAATAATTCAAAATTATTTTGTCCAACTCTATGCCAATAAATTTGACAATCTAAGTGAAATGGATGAATATTTACTAAAATATAAAGTGCCCAGATTAAATGAAGAGGAAATTAAAAATCTAAATAACCCAATCCCCCAAAACGAAATTCAACAAGCCATCATTGAACTCCCTAAGAAAAAATCTCCAGGGCCTGATGGATTCACAAGTGAATTCTACAAAACATTTAAGGAACAATTGGGTCTAATTCTACATAAACTCATTGGAAAAATAGGGAAGATGGAAATCTGCCTAACTCTTTCTATGAAACCAATATGGTGCTGATATCTAAAGCAGGAAGAGTTAAGACAGAGAAAGAAAATTATAGATCTTTCTCTATCATGAATATAGATGGGAAAATCTTAAATAAAATCTCAGGAAAACAATTACAACAAATTATCACTGGGATAATATTTTTTTAGGGTTTTGCAAGACAATGGGGTTAAATGGCTTGTCTAAGACCATCCAACTAGGTAATTATTAAGTGTCTGATGTTGGATTTGAACTCGGGTGCTCCTGACACCAGGGCTGGTGCTCTATCCACTGCACCACCTAGCCGCCCCTGGGATAATACATTTTGACCAAGTAGGATTCATCCCTGGAATATAGAGTTGGTTCAATATTAGGAAAACTGTTAGTATACTCAATTATATAAACAACAATCATATCAATAGATGCTGAAAAAGCTTTTGACAAAATACAGCATCCATTCCTACTAAAAACACTAGAGAGTGTAGGAATAAATGGACTGTTCCTTAGAATAATTAGCAATATCTATATGAAACTATCAACAAAGCATTATATTCAATGGGGAGAGGCTAGAGGCATTCCCAATAAGATCAGGGGTAAAGCAAAGATGCACATTATCACCACTACTATTCAGTTTCGTATTAGAACTGTTACCTTCAGCAATTAGAGAAGAAAAAGAAAATGAAAGGAATTAGAATTGGGAAGGAAGAGATAAAACTCTCACTCTTTGCAGATGATGTGATGGTATACCTAGAGAATCCCAAGAAATCATCCAAAAAACTACTGGAAACAATTAGCAATTTTAGCAAAGTTGCAGGTTATAAAATAAACCCTCATAAATCCTCAACTTTTCTATATGTGTTTAGCAAGATACAGCAGGAAGAGATAAAAAGAGAACTCCCATTCAATGTAACCTCAGACAATATAAAATACCTGGGAGTCTATTTGCAAAGGCAGATTCAGAAACTTTTTTGAAAACAATTATAAAACACTTATCCCACAAATTAAATCAAATTTAAGGAGCTGGGCAAATATCAACTGCTTATGGATAGATAGAGCTCATATAATAAAATGACAATTCTACCAAAACTAAACTACCTGTTTTGTGCCCTACCAATCAATATTCCAAAAAATTGCTTTAATGAGTTAGAAAAAGTTGTATGTAAATATAGATGGAGAAATAAAAAGTCATGAATTTCCAGCAATTTAAAGAAAAAAGTGCAAATAAAGGTGGCTTAGGCCTACCTAATATAAAATTATATTATAAAGCATCAGTCATCAAAACTGTCTGATATTGGCTATGAAATAGAGTGATGGACCAGTGGAATAGACTAAGTGCAATAGCAGGAAATGATTATAGTAATCTGCTGTTTCATAAAACAAAGAGTCAAGCTATTGGGATTAAATACTCTCTCTTTGATAGAAACTGCTGTGAAAATTGGAAGATATTGTGGAAGAAACTTAGATTAGATCAACATCTCATACTCTACCACAAGATAAGATCCAAATGGATGCAGGATTTAGACATAAAAAACAATATTATAATCAAATTAGAAGATCAAGGACTAGTTTACCTGTCATATTTATGGAAAGGGGAGAATTTTTTGAGTAAGGAAGAGATGGAGAAAATTATTAAAATCAAACTAGATGATTTCAATTAAATTAAATTAAAATTTTTTGCACGGAAAAAAACATTATAACCAAGATTAAAAATATGTAGTAAACTGGGAAACAATCATTACAACTAATGTTTCTGAGAAAAGACTCATTTCTAAAACAGTGAACTGAGTCATATTTAAAAATAGCCTTTCCCTAGTTGATAAATGGTCAAAGAATATGCAAAGATAATTTAAAGATGAGGAGATCAAAGCAATCCATAGTCATATGAAAAATTGCTCTAAATCATTACTTATTAAAGAAAAAACAAAATAGATGATTTTAATTACATTAAATTAAAAAGCTTTTGCACAGATAAAACCACTGTAACCAAGATCAAAAGAAATGTAGTAAATTGTGAAACAATCTTTACAACTTATGATTCTGACAAATCATTTCTAAAATATACAGAGAACTGAGTCATTCTTAAAAAAAAAAGAAATTCTCCAATCAATAAATGGTCAAAGGATATGCAAAGGCAATTTAAGGATGAAGAGATTAATGTGATCCATAGCCATATGGAAATTTTCTCTAAATCACTAATTATTGGAGAAATGCAAATTAAAGCTTCTCTGGGGTCCAACCTCACACGTTTCAGACAGGCCAATATCACCAGAAAGGATAATGATCATTGTTGGAAGGCTTGTTGGAAATTTGGGACACTATTAGACTGTTTTTGGAGCTGTGAAGTTATCCAACCTATCTGGAGAGAAAGTTGGAACTATGGCCAAAGGGCCAGAAAAATGTGCATACCCTTTGATCCAGCAATGACACTACTGAGTCTATACCCTGAAGAGATGATGAAAAAGGGTAAAAACTTTACTTGTACAAAAATATTCATAGCAGCCCTGTTTGTGGTGGTAAAGAATTAGAAATCAAGTAAATGGCTTTGAATTGGAAATGGCTTAAAAAACTATGATATATCTTCCAGCCAAGATGGCAGAGAGAAGACAGGCACAGTTCTAAAGTCTCCTGATCTTTCCCCATCTATCACATGAAATAAACCTCTTAACGGAAATCTGACCCGCAAAACCCAGAAGGAAAAGCTAGGAGAAAGAACATCTACCTCAGGAATTGTCTCCAGCAGCAGCATTGGACTAATTCAGATGGGTGAGTCTGGGCTCAGAGGGAGGATAAGCCCCGGATCAGCCAGATTAGCAGCTGAATTGGAGCCTGGAGTCTGAGGGCCCAAGCGACAGAGCTGGACCTGCTGGATCAGAGGTGGGCCTAAATGGCAGGGGCTTGAGTCAACTAGGGAGTGGAAGCACTGATGCTGGGGCTATCCCTCTGGAGCTTGCCAACAGGGCTGGCAGGAGAGTTCTGGAGCAGGAGGGCTGTGGACACCATCCCTGGGCTCCTCTGGTCTGAGGAACTAAGAGTCCACATTCTGTTAAAGCTGAGGCCTCTTCCTGGGGCAAAGAATTGCAGACTACTTCTGCCTCAGGCCCAGGTGTTTGACCAGAAGAACAAACCCAGCTGACAATCCAGAGAGAAATGACCTCAGGCATGGGTAAAGAGCATCATTGATTCAAGGCAAAATAATTCAATAGCTCCAACTCCTCCCTTCAAGCAAAGGGAGAAGGCCTCAATCAAGGTCACAGACACTCCAGAGAAAACAGCAAGCACCTCCTACTGGCAAATCAGAGAAATTGCATTCAGTGAGTAAAGCCTTTAGCTATCCCAAGCCCCTGTGAACCAGCCCCTCGCCAACTCAAGGTCTTAGCAAAATGAAGAAAGATGAGCAGTAAGGTGGATCCATAGAAAAATTCTTGGAAGGGAAAGACCCTAACTCAGAAAGACCTAGAAACTCTGAGCAGAATATTATCTGGTCTTCAGCACAGAAAGTCTTCCTTGAAGAAGTAGGGAAGGAGGGTAAAAATCAACTGGAAAATTTGGTAGAGACAATTAATACCTTGCAACAAGAAAACAAATCCTTTGAAAATACAATTGGACAAATACAAAAGGAGGATAAATCTCTCAGATCCTTAATTGGACAAATAGAAACCTCAGATCATCAATTGGACAATTGCAAAATGAGAATACATCTCTCACATCATCAATTGGACAAAAAAAATGAGAATAATTCCCTCATATCCTCAATTGAGTAAAGTCAAAAAGAAAATAATTCTCTCAAAACCTCAGTTAGTCAAATGGAAGGCTCTTTCAAAAGTAGAATTGACCAATTGGAAAAGGAGTTGCAAAACGTTAATGAAGAAAATTCCTCCCTAAAAAAAAAGAATGGAGTCTGCAGAAACTAATGACTCCATGAGACAGCAAATGCCAGGTAGACAAAATCAAAAAACATAAAAAAGTAGAAGAAAATGTAAAATACCTCATCAACAAAACCACTGACTTCGAGAATAGATCGAGGAGGGGCAACTGGAGAATTATAGCACTTCCTGAAAACATTGAAGAGAAAAATAGCCTGGAATTCATATTACAGGATCTAGTGATGGAAAACTGCCCTGATATCATGGAAGCAGGGGCCAAAGTAGTTATTGAAAGAATACAGCGATCCCCTCCAGAAAAAGATCCTAAAATGAAAACACCAACAAATGTTGTGGCCAAATTCCAGAACCATCAGATAAAAGAGAAAATACTGCAAGCAGCCAGAAAGAAACAATTTAAATATCAAGGAGCCACAGTAAGGATCATGCAGGACCTGCCTGCATCAACAATAAGGGATTGAAGGGCCTGGAATGAGATATTTGGAAGAGCGAGAGAGCTTGGAATTCAGCCAAGAATCTACTATCTGGCAAAGCTGAGCCTTCTCTTCCAGGGACAAAGGTGGACATTTAACAAAATGTTAGAATTCCAAAAATTCCTGATGAAAATACCAGAGCTTAATGGAAAATTTGGACATCAAACAGGAGGTTCAAGAGACACATGAAAAGGTAAAAAAAAGGGGGGGGGCGGTAAAAGGAAAATAACTGCTATCCAGTAAGTTAAAACGGGCTATATCCCAGCACAGGGAAAAAGATTCTCATTTGTAACTCTTACAAAGAAAATATACCTAGCCAGGAATGATGGACATTCATGATCTATCCATGAGACTGCTATCTAATGTGATGTAACTGGCTTTAACACCACTTGGGAGGGGCAGCTAGGTGATGTAGTAGATAAAGCACCAGCCTTGGAGTCAGGAGTACCTGGGTTCAAATCCAGCCTCAGACACTTAATAATTGCCTAGCTGTGTGCCCTTGGGCAAGCCACTTAACCCCAGTTCCCTTGCAAAAATCTAAAAAAAAACCACCACTTGGGAGAAAGACACTAATAACTCTCAAGAATTTTAACTCTATTAGATAGAACATACTTAACTAGAAGTTAACAGACATTCAGAATTTTCTATGACTCAGATAGAATGATCTAAAAAACACTCCTTCCTTAAAAAGGGGGGCAGGAAAGAGATGAGAGGAGGGAGGGGATTGAATGGGGTAAATCTCATTTCACTAAGAGGTACAAAATACCTAAGGTAATAGAGGGGGAAGAAGGGAGCAGATGAGAAATACCTGAATCTACGTCTCATCAGACTTGACTTCAAGTCAACCTACACATATTCAGTTAACATATAAAACATCAAACCTTTCAAGGATTAAAAGGGGGAAAGGGTAGGGGGGGATTGAGAAATGGAAGGGAAGTGGGGGAAAAGGGGGAACTAACAAAAGGAAGGGAAGGGAAAAGGGAAAAAGGGAAAGGGTAAGGAAAGGTGAGGGGGCTGATATAGAAGGGCAAACACACTGAAGGGCATGGTATTCAGAAACAAAATACTAGGGAATATGAATAAAGGGGGGAAGGGGGAAAATACAAACAGAGGGAAGATAGCACAGAGGGCAATAAAGAATTAGTAATCATAACTTTAATGTGCGGAATGAACTCTCCCTTAAAATGTAAGAAAAGAGCAGAGTGGATTAAAAACCAGAATCGTACAATATGCTGCTTACAAAAAACTCATTTGAAACAGAGAGATGCATATAGATTAAAGGTAAAAGGTTGGAGCAAAATATATTTTGCTTCAGCTGAAGTTAAAAAAGCAAGGGTAGCAATCCTTATCTCAGACAAAGCAGCAGCAAAAAGAGATAACATTAAAAGTGATAAGGAAGGAAACTTTATTCTCCTAAAAGGTATCATAGACAATAAAGTTATTTCAATACTAAATATACATGCATCAAGTGGGACAGCATCCAACTTCTTAGAGGAGAAACTGAAAGAACTAAAGGAAGACACAGACAGCAAAAGCCTACTAGTGGGAGACCTCAGCCTCCCACTCTCAAATCTAGATAAATCGAATCATAAAATAAACAAGAAAGAAGTTAAGGAGGTAAATAGATTATTGGAAAATTTAGATATAGTAGACTTATGGAGGAAAGTGAATGGGGATAGAAAGGAATATACCTTTTTCTCTGTATTACATGGAACTTATACAAAAATTGACCATGTACTAGGACATAAAAACCTAATGATGAACAGCAGAAAGGCAGAAATAGTGAATACATCTTCCTCAGATCACAATGCAATAAAAGTCATATTCAATATTGGACCGAGGAGATATAGACCCAGAACAAATTAGAAACTGAATAACCTCATTTTAAAAGACTAGTGGACCGAAAAACAAATTATAAAAAAGAATTAACCTTTTTTTCCTAGATAATGATAATAATGAAACAACATACCAAAACCTATGGGATTCATTCAAAGTGAGTCTCAGGGGATATATTATAGCTTTAAAAGATTACATGAATAAATTGGAGAAAGAGGAAATCAATGAACTAAATATGCAACTAAAAAAATTATAGAAAGAACAAATCAAAATTCCCCAATTAAATAACAAATTATGAATTCTAAAAATTAAAGGAGAAATTAATAAAACCAAAAGCAAAAATATTGAATTAATAAATAAAACCAAATTTGGTATTATGAAAAACCAATAAAATTGTTAAACCTCTTGTCAATTTGATTGAAAGAAAGAAAGAAGAAAACCAAATTGCCACTATCATAAATGAAAATGGTGAGCACACCACCAATGAGGAGGAAATTAAAGTAATAATTTGAAATAATTTTGCCCAACTCCATGCCAATAAATTTGATAACCTAAATGAAATGGATGAATATTTACAAAAACATAAGTTGCCCAGGTTAAACGCAGAAGAGATTAAATACCTAAACAACCCTATCTCAGAAAAACAAATTCAACGAGCCATCATTGAAAAACCTAAGAAAAGATATCCAGGGCCTGATGGATTCACAAGCAAATTCTAAGAAACATTTAAGGAAAAATTCGTTCCAGTTCCATAAGAACTCTTTGGAAAAACAGGGAAAGATGGAACTCTGCCTAACTGTTTCTATGAAATGAATATGGTGCTGTCACATAAACCAGGTAGAGTTAAAACAGAGAAAGAAAATTATAGACCTATTTCCCTAATGAATATAGATGCAAAAATCTTAAAATCTTAGCAAAAGGATTACAAGTTATCACTAGGATAATACAGTATGATCAAGTAGTATTTATTCCAGGAATGCAGGGTTGGTTCAATATTAGGAAAACTGTTAGTGTACTCAATTATATCGGCAACAAAACCATCAGAAATTATATGATCATATCAATAGATGCTGAAAAAGCTTTTGACAAAATACAGCATCCATTCCTACTAAAAACACTAGAGAGTGTAGGAAAAAATGGACTGTTCCTTAAGATAATTAGCAGTATCTATCTGAAACCATCAACAAGCATTATATTCAATGGGGAGAGGCTAGAGGCATTCCCAATAAGATCACGGTGAAACAAGGGTGCCCATTATCACAACTACTATTTAATATTGTATTAGAAATATTAGCTTCAGCAATTAAAGAAGAAAAAGAAATTGAAGGAATCAGAATTTGGAAGGAAGAGACAAAATTCCCACTCTTTGCAGATGACATTATGGCCTACCTAGTGAATCCCAAGAAATCATCCAAAAAACTACTGGAAACAATTAGAAATGTTAGCAAAGTTGCAAGTTATAAAATAAACCCTCATAAATCCTCAGTTTTCTATATGTGTCTAGCAAGATACAGGAGGAAGTGCTAGAAAGATAAATACCATTCAAAGTAACCTCAAACAGTATAAAATACTTGGGAGTCTATTTGCCAAGACAGACTCAGAATCTTTTTTGAAACCAATTATAAAACACTTCTCACACAAATTAAATTAGATTTAAATAACTTGGCAAATATCAATTGCTCATGGATAGGTAGAGCTAATATAATAAAAATGACAATTCTACCAAAACTAAACTGTCTGTTTAGTGCCCTACCAGTCAAAATTCCAAAAAATTACTTTAACGAGTTAGAAAAAATTGTAAGTAAATTCATACGGAGAAATAAAAAGTCAAGAATTGCCAGGAGCATAATGAAAAAAGTGCAAAAGAAGGTGGCTTAGCCCTACCTGATCTAAAATTATATTATAAAGCGTCAGTCATCAAAATTATTTGGTTTTGGCTATGAAATAGAGTGGTGGACCAGTGGAATAGACTTGCTGTAAAAGCAGGAGATGATTATAGTAATCTGCTGTTTAATAAACCGAAAGAGTCCGGCCATTGGGATAAAAACTCCCTCTTTGATAAAAACTGCTGGAATAATTGTAAGTTAGTATGGAAGAAACTTAGATTAGGCCAACACCTAACATCCTTTTCCAAGATAAAATCCAAATGGTTACAGGACTGAGACATTAAAAACAATACTATAAGCAAATTAGAAGTTCAAGGATTAGTTTACCTGTCATATCCATGGAAAGGGAAGCAGTTTATGACTAAGGAAGAATTGCAGAACACCACCAAAAACCAATTATGTGATTGTGATTACATTAAATTAAAAAAGTTTTTACACAGATAAAACCACTGTAACCAAGATCAAAAGAAATGTAATAAATTGGGAAACAATCTTTTCAACTAATGATTCTGAGAAAGGACTTATTTTTAAAACATACAGAGAACTGAGTCATAGTTTTTAAAACAAAAAAACATTCCTCAATTGACAAATGGTCAAAGGATATGCAAAGGCAATTTACAGTTGAGGAGATCAAAGCAATTAATAGTTATATGAAAAAATGCTCTAAATTATTAATTATTACAGAAATGCAAATTAAACTTCTCTGAGGTACCACCTCACACCTCAAATTGGCCAATATGACCAGAAAGGATAATGATCATTGTTGGGAGGTTTGTGGGAAATCTGGGACACTATTACACTGTTGGTGGAGCTGTAAACTCATCCAACCTTTCTGGAGAGCTATTTGGAACTACTCCCAAAAAGCAACAAAAATGTGCATACCCTTTGACACAGCAATACCACTACTGGGTCTATATCCTGAAGAGATGATGAAAACTGGTAAAAATATCACTTGTACAAAAATATTTATAGTAGCCCTATTTGTGGTGTCAAAGTATTGGAAATCAAGTAAATGTATTTCAGTTAGGGAATGGCTTAGCAAATTGTGATATATGTATGTCAAGGAACACTATTATTCTATTAGAAACCAGGAGGGATGGGATTTCAGGGAAGCCTGGAGGGATTTTCATGAACTGACGCTGGGTGATATGAGCAGAACCAGAAAAACATTGTATACCCTAACAGCAACATGGGAGTGATGATCAACCTTGAAGGACTTGCTCATTCCATCAGTGAAACAATCGGGAACAATTTTGCAGTGTCTGAAAAGGAGAGTACCATCTGTATCCAGATAAGGAGATGTAGATTTTGAATAAAGTTCCAGGACTATTCCCTTTAATTTAGAAAAAAACAGATATCTTATTGTCTGATCTTCTTACCTCTTAGACTTCTTGTCTCATCTGTAAGGATATGATTTCTCCCTCATCACACTCAATTTGGATCAAGGTACAACATGGAAACAAATTAAAGACTGACAGAGTGCTTTATGTGGGGCTGTGTGGGGAGTGAAGTAAGATTGGGGGAAAATTGTAAAAACTCAAATAATTGCTTTAATAAAAATAAATAACCCCCCTCCCCAAAAAACCCTGTGGTATATGTATCTCATGGAACACTATTGTTCTATTAGAAACCAGGAGGGATGGGAATTCAAGGAAGCCTGGAGGGATTTGCATGAACTGATACTGAGTGAGATGAGCAGAACAAGAAAAACACTGTACACCCTAACAGCAACATGGGAGTGATGATTAGTCTTGATGGACTTACTCGATCCATCAGTGCAAAAATCAGGGACAATTTTGTGCTGTTTGCAATGGAGAATACCATCTGTATCCAGATAAAGAACAGTGGAGTTTGAACAAAGTTCAAGGACTGCTCCCTTCAATTTAGGAAAAAAACCGATATCTTGTTGACTGATCTTGTTATCTCTTATGCTTTAAGTTTCTTCCTTTAGGATATGATTTCTCTCTCATCACACTCAGTTTGAATCAATGTACAACATGGACACAATGTAAAGACTGACTGAAAAGTCCTTTGACTTTTCCTTTTGGGGAGCTAGGTGCAACCTTTTTCCAAGGTCTTCAGGGCGCCACCAGAGACAACCAGCATGTTCAATAATGAGAGTTCAAACCAGGAGAGAGGAGTAACAATTTTATTAATAGGCCACTACCTCTCTGTCTTTGCAAGCAGACAGTCCTTTTTTATGCACGTGAGACCACTCCTTGAACCTTATTGGCCTCTTTTAGGTATGCAAAACAGTATAACTCAAACATCCTTCCCAGGCTTCCTCTTTCATACTAGATGTTCTCTTTTCTATCAACTTCAAAGGAGTAAGATAATGGTTAAGTAAAGAAGGACCAGAGCTCCTCCCTGAGTACAGAACACACTCAGATATTTGCTGTTATCAGAGTGTTCTGACCTTGTGCAAACATCTGGGTCTCATGTTTTCTCAAGAGAACTTCATGGCCAGCATTCTTAACTTTAACCCTTTACATTTCCCTTTTCTTGTTTAAGCGCAAAGTTCTCACAGATCTCGTGGAAAGAGTTGCCTTGGTGGATTGACATATAGATCAGTTATTACAGTTTTGACAAAAAAAAACATTAATGCCTTTATCAACAATGGCAAACAGATATAGAACAATAAAAGTCCAGTTCCAAACAAAACATAAGGTAACATAAAATGCAATAGCACATCATGGGGTAAATGAAAGAAGGAAATTAACCTGTCTGCTATCTGATCAGGTCTCATTTATTTTTACAACAATATCCCACAAATACATCCTTCCATCCACAATCTGAGTACACCATCTTTCATTAGGTACAATACTTTTAGTGTTATTCCATTCAGTGCCCAACCAGATTCCTCCCATTTGTTTCTGGAAGCACAAGGAAATCCTTTAATTAATCCCATGAAAGTCATTGTTTTGTGCAAGTTCTGTATGAATTCACTACTTGTTATTTCTTCAACACCCCATTCATTGTACATGTAAGAAAGATTTCCATGTAAAATAAATTCTGACATAGTATCTGTCCAGTATAGTGCTTTCAACCACGGTGGAGATGGAATGAAAGCCCAGCAACAGTCAGTCATATCAGCCTTTCCTCCAGTTAACAAGTGCATCATAATAAATGTTCTTATGAGTATCTTTGTCTTTCATGAGCATGATTCTTTCTTCCTCTCTTGCCTTGCCTTCTCTTTCGTCAATTCTTCCTCAATTTCCACATTTCTTGTTCTTTTTGCAGGACCCCATTTGTCTCCATGATCTGTGGAAACACAAAGAAACCCTGGTCCCCATTTTAATATGCTATAAGGTCCAGACCATGAGCCATCGAGCTCTTTTACCAATACCATAGATTTATTTTTCAGAATTATTTTTAAAGTGTTTTCTTTTCAATTGTTTCTTAATTTGTATAAAATGTCTCATGGCTGTAGACAAATTGTCCAATTTATAAATTTGTAAAAAATTATACGTATATATTGCTTTGTCTAGTTTTCTTTGTGATAGACATCCTCTTCCTCTTTCTTGTTTAGCGAGGATCACCTTAATAGTTCTGTTGGCATGTTCCACTATAGCCTGACCTGTAGGATTGTAAGGAATTCCAGTGACATGGGAAATGCCCATTTCCACCAGACAAGTTTTAAAAGATGAAGAGCTATATGCAGGACCATTGTCAGTTTTTATTTCAATTGGTGTCCCAGACACAGAAAAACAGTGATAAAGATGATTTTCTACATGTTTTACCTTTACTGTTTATCATTACTCACTCATTCCATATTTTTCCCAAAGACATGAACTACATCCCAATCAGTGTAAAATTCCCCTTGTTTAGTTATTCTAAAGCTTAAGAACACATTACTCACAAGTCTGTCCTGACTCCCATATATCTGAAGGGGCCATAAAACATCAGAATCCAAACTCAAACATATTCTTTACAAATCCCTTAATTCAATTTACATGTATCTTTAGATAAGCATATAGGATCAATAATTACATGATAAAATCAACATTTACCTAGCAATTGCTTTCATATCAAACTTTTCAGTTTATGGGGTTTATTATTTTTCTAATCAATTCATTGCCAAACATTGCAAAAAGTACCAATTTAATGCAATTTTAAATCACCCCAACCTCATATAAACACATATCTCCTTATAGACTTACAGTTCTATACTTGCCTCTTTTCTTATAATGATTTGTACACCATTTTGCAAACTTCCCAAAATCCATCTTTGGTGTACAAAGTCAACCCGGCTCAAACCTTCTGTCTACATACTTTTACCACATTCCATACTTAAGAAATGGTACAAAAGAAACCACAATGGTCTCTAATCTGGATTTTCTTTCGAGTACTTTCAAAATCTCTTACTCAAACTATCCAACTCACATTTTCCACCATTGCTTTTCATTAGCTCTTCTTGACTTTAATTCATACTATTCCAAAGTAGAGTCATATGGCTTATACAGCTTTATTACTACAGATGTGATTCCACTTTTCACAATGCATTTTTCATTCCAAGGTTTTAATATTTAACATTTCTTGATAACAACTGCTAAAATCTTGCAGAAGGCAATCATTCAAAAATCCCTTAGCCTGATTAGGATATTCCTTGCCCCACTTCTTCAAATAGAGTAAACTGAATAGCTTTTATAGAGAGAGACCATCCTAGATTCTTTCTGGGGGGAGGGTTGGTCTTCTGTTCTTCAACCCTTACATGTCCCATAATTTTCTGTAATAACTAACAATATCTGAATCTATATTGATAAACTCCTGAAGCTCTAATGATGCCATATCATTCTGGAAAAAAAGATTAATTATTTCTTTTTCTCTATACGGGCATTTTGGTAACCACATTATACACTTTAGGATTAACCTGACTCTCTTTATCTTTCTGAAATTTATTTTCCCTATTTTCAAGTTAAAATAGCATTTCTTTCTATGATTTCTTTGTTTAACATATTTGGTAATACTTGCTGTTTCTTTAACATCAAAATAACATCCCTTTTAACACTTTACTAATTCTTCCTGAAGTAGCTCTCCCTCCTGAAAGGGGGAGGGAGGGAGAAACACTCTGGCAGCACAGAATCAAGGAGAACAGGAAGGAGAAGGGAAAATAAACAAGGAATTGGGGGGGGGGGGGCTTCTCATCATAGTAAAATAATAGGGTGAGTAGTTTGGCCTCAGTTAATTTAACAACAAAATCCATTCTTTTTTTTTTTTTCAATAAAAATAAAAAATTCCCTCTTGGAAGTGCTCAAGAGACAACACAGGGGTGATGAGGGAGGGATCACATTACTCACTGTAACACAGGCAGAAAGCAGGCTCAAGGGGAGAGCCAGTGAGGGCATTAGATGCCTAAAAACCTAGCTGCCCAAAATAACACAGAGCAGCAATTTAAATGAGGCAACCCAAGGACAGTTTTAGGGGAACTTTTCTCCCCATCTAGCAAATCAATAGAAGAACCTGAACACACAAGTAAATAGAAATCTAAACACATAAAGACAGATGAGGCACGTGCACAGATCACACAAATGCAACAGAATTTTCCAAACTGACAATCTCAACACATATCCACAAACACAGGCCAATGGCAAATTCCTGTTGTCTCAGGAATGCCATGAGGGGAGATTCTCTCTTAAACTAGTAAGATCTGGATATAATGAACAAGAAGGAGATGATGGGGGAGGGGTAGGCCAAATTTCATCCTCCTGTATAACTTTATTTCTTTTTTCTATTTCCTTTTTATCTTGTACTGTTTTATTGTCTGTTTGGCTTTCTATAGAGAAATGTCTTTTAGTTCGCTCCATTCCCCCAGAAGCATTTTTCACTATACTAAATATCAACAAATCTAGTTCTTTAAGATAATCAGGGCATTCTTTTTTGTAGCTAGTCATCTGCTCTCCTACTATTTTCCATTTTTCAGGGGTTAATTCCATATCTCAAAGCCATGATGAAACAGTCTGAAATCTTTCTATGAAACTTTAAATCTGGAAGATTTATAGTTAATCCTTGCTTTTTTTTTTTTACAGTTTTATATAATTGTTGTGTTCTTCTGGTTTAATTATGGTTAATGAATTTCCAATCTTCCTGACCTTTTTCGGGGTGCTCTCACTACTTCCTGTCTTTCTGTTTCAACAGGGTCCCGGTTCCTATCCTGCCCTATTCCTGTCCCTGTTCAGTTTGCTACTTGAAAAGTCCTTTGATGTTTCCTTTTGGGCAGATGGGTCCAAACTTTTACCTTCGGGGTGCCACCAGAGATGACCAGCATGTTCAATAATGAGAGTTCAAACCAGGAGAGAGGAGTAACAAGTTTTATTAATAGGCCATTACCTCTCTGCCTTTGCAAGCAGACAGTCCTTTTTTATGCACATGAGACGACTCCTTGAACCTTATTGGCCTCTTTTGGGTATGCAAAACAGTATAACTCAAACATCATTCCCAGGCTTCCTCTTTCACACTAGATGTTCTCTTTTCTATCAATGTCAAAGGAGTAAGATAATGGTTAAGTAAAGAAAGACCAGAGCTCCTCCCTGAGTACAGAGCACACTCAGATAGTTGCTGTTATCAGAGTGTTCTGACCTTGTGCAAACATCTGGGTCTCATGTTTTCTCAAGAGAATTCATAGCCAGCATTCCTAACTTTCACCCTTTACAACCGACAATTTGTTTTCTGTGGGGGGTTTTGGGGTGAGGGAAATTAGATTGGGGTAAAAATTATAAAACTCAAAATAAATAAAATCTTCAATTAACAAAAAAAATCCAAATCCCTTTGGAAAATAATGGAGTGGCTCTTATAATCAGTAAAGGTGTAAAAGTGTAAAAAAAATCCTGGGGTATAATCTTAAAAATGACTAAATGCTATCTAGTCAAATTCAAGGCAAACTCTTAACTTCACTGTTAGAACATAACTACTGACTCCAAAGAGGTCAAATTTGATCAGTTCCATAAAATCTACAAAATCTAGAAATAACACCCAAATAAGATGTAACTTCCATCATAGACTATTGGAATATTAAACTGGGATTTTAAAATAAATTTGAAATAACTTTGTGCTCAGATCATGAACTTCCAATTGTAAAATTTAAATTTAAATTGAATAAAATTGGGGAAATTATAAGGCTGTAGAGGTATAAACTAAGTAATATCTCTTATGAATGTGGAGTTAAAGTGACGAATAAATTTATGGGATTTGATTTGGTATAGCATGACTGAACATCTGTGGATAGAGATTTGCAATATGTCCCAGGGGCCATCAACAAAAAAACAAAGACAAAGAAGAGTAAGAAAGCAAAATGACTTTTCAAATGCCTGAAAAAAAAGAAGGAAAGAGAATGGGAAAGGGTAAAGGGAAAGACATACCCAAGTGAATGTAGAACTTCAAAGAATAGCAAGGAGCAATGAGATTTTTTTTTTAAATGAGCAATGAAAAAATAACAGAAGAAAATAATAGAACAAGAAAAGCAAAATTTATTCAATAAATTATTGGGGACTTAATATATATATATACATATTACATATATTCATATATTACATAAGCATATTTACATATATGTAATAGGAAATAATAAACAGATGGAAGAATCAAAGAAGAACTAGGTAAAGCCCCCTTTAAAAGGAAGGATTGTGATTGGAACAAAAAGGAAACCAGGGAGGTAAGAGATCAGAATAGAGGAAGAAGAGAAAAGATAATGTTTCCTGACAGAGAAAATGTCAGGACCTGAGAGATGGAGTGTTTTGCTCTTAGAATAGTCAGGTAGCTATTGTCATTTAATCAAAGAGTATGTGGCATAGAGTAAGGTGTGAAAAAACTGGAAAGAAAGGTATATGATAGTATATGAAGGACTGTGAATGCCAGAATATTTTGTATTTGCTCCTGAAGGCAACAGGAATTTATTGGGTTTGTGTGTGATGGGGGGGGGGGGGAGGCTTCCATAATCATGTCTATAGTTTAGGAAATCTTCAGTGCCTGTAAAGAGGATGGATTAGAACTGGGCAAGACTTCAGGCAAACAGACCCTCCAGCAAGTTATTACAAAAATAAAGGCATGAGCTGATGAGAGCCTCAACTGGAGTATAGGTAGTATCAGTGAACTTCTTTCACTTCCTGGCCATGTGAGCTTCCTTCACTTCTCTAATCCTCCACTTTCAAATCTATAAAACTTCAATATTTATTTTAATTAATAATATTGATACTATACCACAGAATGATTATGATAGTCAAATATGAATATATATATGTTAAGTATTTTGTGACTGGTAAAACATTCTCAATATATTAAATATAAGTACTTTAAGTACAATTTAAATAGTAAGTAACTTAGTAAGCCTTTATGAAGTAGTTACTGTGTGTCACTTGCTATGCCAAGTACTGAGGATACAAAGGTTAAAAGAAAAACCTTAGCTCAAAAATTCATATTCTAATAATAAAACAACATAAAACCTATCATGTACAGAATTTATCTATGTGTATATACATCTATGTATCTTGATAATGATCATTTTATGCATGTATGCATGCATGCTTGCTTGTAAGTCTGTTTATATATACATATGTATTTATATACAGAGGGAATCTCAGAGGGAAGGGGTTAACAATTCATGTTCATGGGGTATCAACAAAAGCTTCTTTCAAAAGACAGATTTGAATCTTGAAAAAGACAAGGGAATCAGGAAGTAGAGGTGAGAAAGGAAAGTATTGTAGGAAAGTAGGTGGAGTTTGTAAATACAACGTAATTTAAATACAATTTAGCAGTTCCTTAAATTTGCATTTTCAGGGTAAGCTTATTTTTATGCCTGAAATTCTGAAATATATCAAATTAAAAGCTTCATTCACCAAAGTGGAAAAATATAAGAAAATAGGCTCCCAAACTTTTATATCTTAAAATTTCAGAGAAAACTTGGTGCTTTGTTTTATATATCTTTTTTAAATTTATTTTTATGAAAGATATTATTCTACTTTTACAATTTTCCCCCAGTCTTGCTTCCCTCCCCCCCACACAGAAAGCACTCTCTCAGTTTCCATGTTGTACCTTGATCCAAATTGGGTGTGATGAGAGAGAAATTATATCCTTAAAGAGAAGAGAAGTCTAAGAGGTAAGAAGATCAGACAATAACATATCTGTTTTTTCTAAATGAAAGGGAATAGTCCTTGCACTTTGTTCAAACTCCACAGCTCCTTATCAGGATACAGATGGTACTCTCCTTTGCAGACAGCCCCAAATTGTTCCCGATTGTTGCACTGATGGAATGAGCAAGTCCTTCAAGGTTGAACATCACTCCCATGTTGCTGTTAGGGTGTACAGTATTTTTCTGGTTCTGCTCATCTCACTCAGCATCAGTTCATGCAAATCCCTCCAAGTTTCCCTGAAATCCCATCCCTCATGGTTTCTAATAGAACAGCAGTGTTCCATGACATACATAAACCATAGTTTGCTAAGCCGTTCCCCAATTGAAGGACATTTACTGGATTTCTAATTCTTTGCCACCACAAACAGGGCTGCTATAAATATTTTTGTACAAGTAATGTTTTTACCCTTTTTCCTCATCTCTTCAGGGTATAAACGCAGTAGTGGTATTGCTGGGTCAAAGAGTATACACATTTTTGTTGCCCTTTGGGAGTAGTTCCAAGTAGCTCTCCAGAAGGGTTGGATGAGTTCACAGCTCCACCAACAGTGTAATAGTGTCCCAGATTTCCCACATCCCTTCCAACAATAATCATTATCCTTCCTGGTCATACTGGCTAATCTGAGAGGTGTGAGGTGGTACCTCAGATAAGCTTTAATTTGCATTTCTGTAATAATTAATGATTTAGAGCATTTTTTATATGGCTGTGGATTACTTTGATCTCCTCATCTCTAAATTGCCTTTGCATATCCTTTGACCATTTGTCAATTGGGGAATGGATTTTTGTTTTAAAAATATGACTCAGTTCACTGTATATTTTAGAAATGAGTCCTTTGTCAGAATCATTAGTTGTAAAGATTGTTTCCCAATTTACTATATTTCTTTTGCTCTTGGTTACATTGGTTTTATCTGTGCAAAAGCCTTTTAATTTAATGTAATCTAAATGATCTAATTGTTTTTTGGTGTTCTTCAGCTCTTCCTTAGTCATAAACGGTTCCCTTTTCCAAAAATCTGACAGGTAGACTAGTCCTTGATATTCTAATTTGCTTATAGTATTGTTTTTTTATGTCTATGTCCTGTAACCATTTGGATCTTATCTTGGTAAAGGGTGTGAGGTGTTGGGCTAATCTAAGTTACTTCCATTCCAACTTCCAATTATCCCAGTAATTTTTATCAAAGAGGGAGTTTTTATCCCAATGGCCAGACTCTTTGGGTTTATCAAACAGCAGATTACTATAATATCTCCTGCTTTTAAACCTAGTCTATTCCACTGGTCCACCACTCTATTTCTTAGCCAATAATAAACAGTTTTGATGACTGATGCTTTGTAATATAATTTTAGATCAGGTAGGGCTAAGCCACCTTCTTTTGCACTTTTTTTTTTCATTAAGCTCCTGGCTATTCTTGACGTTTTATTTCTCCATATGAATTTACTTACAATTTTTTCTCACTTGTTAAAGTAAATTTTTTTGGAATTTTGATTGGTAGGGCAATAAACAGTTTAGTTTTGGTAGAATTGTCATTTTTATTATATTAGTTCTACCTTTCCATGAGCAGTTGATATTTTCCAAGTTATTTAAATCTAATTTAATTTGTGTCAGAAGTGTTTTATAATTGTTTTCAAAAAGATTCTGAGTCTGTCTTGGCAAATAGACTCCCAAATATTTTATATTGTCTGAGGTTACTTTGAATGGGATTTCTCTTTCTAGCTCTTCCTGCTGTTTCTTGCTAGACATATATAGAAAAATCTAGGATTTATGACAGTTTATTTTATAACCTGCAACTTTGCTAAAATTGCTAATTGTTTCCAGTAGTTTTTTAGATGATTTCTTGGGATTCTCTAGGTAGACCATCATTTCATCTGCAAAGAGTGAGAATTTTGTCTCTTCCTTCCCAATTCTAATTCCTTCAATTTATTTTTCTTCTCTAATTGCTGATGCTAACATTTCTAATACAATATTGAATATTAGTGGTGATAATGGACACCCTTGTTTCACCCCTGATCTTATTGGGAATGCCTCTAGCCTCTCCTCATTGAATATTATGTTTGTTGATGGTTTCAGATAGATATTGCTAATTATTTTAAGGAACTGTCCTTTTATTCCTACAATCTCTAGTGTTTTAATAGGAATGGATGCTGTATTTTTTCAAAAGCTTTTTCAGCATCTATTTATATGATCGTATGATTTCTGATAGGTTTGTTGTTGATATAATTGAGTATACTAACAATTTTCCTAATATTGAACCATCCCTGCATTCCTGGAATAAATCCTACTTGATCATAATTTATTATCCTAGTTATAACATGTTGTAATTGCTTTGCTAGTATTTTATTTAAGATTTTTTGCATCTATATTCATCAGGGAGATAGGTCTATAATTCTCTTTCTCTAACTCTTGCTGGTTTAGGTAACAGTACCATATTTGTTTCATAGAAAGAATTAGGCAGAGTTCCATCTTTTCCTATTTTTCCAAAGGATTTATATAGGATTGGAACCAATTGTTCCTTAAATGTTTGGTAGAATTCACTTGTGAATCCATCAGGCCCTGGAGATTTCTTTTTTAGGGAGTTCAATAATGGCTTCCTGAATTTATTTTTCTGAGATAGGGTTGTCTAGTCATTTAACCTCTTCTTCATTTAACCTAGGCAACTTATATTTTGTAAATATTTGTCCATTTCAAATAGATTATCAAATTTATTGGGCAAAATAATTTTGAATTATTACTTTAATTTCCTCCTCATTGGTGGTGAGTTCACCTTTTTCATTTATGATACTAGCAATTTAGTTTTCTTCTTTCTTTTTTTAATCAAATTGACCAGAGTTTTATCAATTTTATTGGTTTTTTCATAATACCAACTTTTGGTTTTATTTATTAATTAAATAGCTTTTTTGCTTTCAATTGTATTAATTTCTCCTTTAATTTTTAGAATTTCTAATTTGGTATTTAATTGGGGAATTTTGCTCTTTCTCTAATTTTTTAGTTGCATGTTTAGTTCATTGATTTCCTCTTTCTCCAATTTATTCATATAAGCATTTAGAGCTATAATATATCCCCTGAGATTTGCTTTGAATGAATCCCATAGGTTTTGGTATGTTGTTTCATTATTATCATTATCTAGGATAAAATGGTTAATTCTTTCTATAATTTGTTTTTTGGTCCACTCATTTTTTAAAAAGAGGTTATTCAGTTTCCAATTTGTTCTGGGTCTATATGTCCTTTTGTTTTGTATATCTTAATAAAGCTATGGTGAAAGCTAATTATTTTATGGCACAAAAACCTTATGATCAAATGCAGAAAGGCAGAAGTAATAAATACGCACTTCTCAGACCACGATGTAATAAAAACTACATGTAATAAACAGTCATTGACAAATAAATCAAAAACTAATTGGAAATTGGGTAACCTAATCTTAAATAATGGGTCAATCATATAGCAAATAATATAAAAATCAATAATTATATCCAATAAAATGATAATAATGAATCATAATACCAAATTCAGGTGAGTCAATCAAGGCAATTTTAAGGGGAAACTTTATATGACAAAAAATAGAGAAAAAGGAGTTCAAGAAATTGGATATGCACCTAAACAGCTAGAAAAAGAACAAATTAAATATCCCCAATTAAATACCAACTTAGGTATTCTGAAAATCAAGGAAGAGATTAATAAAAATGTAAGCAAGAAAACCATTGATCTCATAAATAATACTAAGAATTGGTTTTATGAAAAAGACAATAAACTAGAAAATCCTTTGGTAAATATGATTTAAAAAAAAGAAAGAAGATACCCAAATTACCAATATCAATAAACAAAAGGGGTGAACTAACCAACAATGAGGAGGAAATTAAAGAGAAAATTCAGAGCTTTGCTGAATTGTATGACAATAAATTTGATAACCTGAGTAAAATGGATGAATATTTACAATACAAACTGCTCAGATTAACAGAACAGGGAAAGATACTTAAATAGCCCCATCTCAGAAAAAGAAATTGAAATGAAAAAGTCTCCAGGTCCAGGATGGATTTGCAAGTGAATTCTACCAAAGAAGTAAAGAACAATTAATTCCTATTCTACATAACTTATTCTTAAAAATACAATAAGAAGGAGTTCTGCCAAATTCCTTTCATGACACCAACATGGTCCTGATACATGAACCAGGAGGAATAAAAACAGAAAAAGAAAATTGTAGACCAATCTTCCTAATGAATATTGATGCAAGAATCTTAAATAAAATTTTAGCAATGAGACTACAGCATGTTATTACTAGGATAATTCACTATGATCAGGTAGCATTTATAGCAGGTAGGTAGGAGTGGTTGAATATTAGAAAAACACTCAACATAATTGAATATATCAATAACAAAATCAGCAGAAATTGTGATTTACCTTTGGTAAAATATAACATCTATTCTGATTTAAAACACTAGAAATTTTAAGAACAAATGGAATTTTCCTTAACATCATATGTAGTGTCTATCTAAAATTATCAACAATTTTATATAAAATGGGAATATACTGGGAGCATTTCCAACAAAATCAGGGGTGAAATAAAGATGCTCATCATTACCATTACTATTCAATGTAGTATTAGAAATGCTAGCATTAGCGGTAAGAGAAGAAAAAAAATGAGTGAATCAGAATTGGAAAGGAGGAAACAAAGCTTTCTTTGCAGATGTTATGATGGTCTATTTAGAGGAACTATGAAAATCTTCTAAAAAAATTCCATGACACAATTAACAAATTCAACAAAGCAGCAGGATAAATAAACCCATCTAAATCACTAACATTTCTATATGTGAATAACAAAATCCAAGAGCAAGAAATAAAAAGATAAATTCCATTTAAAGTAACTATAGACAACATTAAATATTTGGGAATCTACCTCCCAAGACAGACGCAGAAACTGTATGGACACAATTATAAAGCACTTCTCCCCAAAATAAAGTCAAATCTAAAGAATTGGCAAAATGTCAATTGCTCATGGTTAGGTCACATGAATATAGTTAAAATATCAGTTCTACCCAAATTAAATTACTTATTCAGTGCCATATCACTCAAACTACCAAATAACTATTTTACCCAGCTAGAAAAAATAGTAACAAAACTCATCTGGAACTACAAAAGGTCAAGAATAGCAAGGGAACTGATGAAAAAAAAATGTAAAGGAAGTTGGCCTAGCTCTACCAAATCTAAAACTATACTATAAGCATCAATCATCAAAACTGCCTGATACTGGTTAAGAAATAGAGTAATGGAACATTGGATTAGGATAGGTTCAAAAGAAACTTCAGTAAATGACTACGGCAATCTACTGTTTGACAAAAACAAAGACATCTGTTTCTGGTATAAGAATTCACTATATGACAAAAATTGTTGGGAAAACTGGAAAACAGTATGGCAAAAACTAGGCATAGACCTGAATCTCACCCACTATACAAAAATAGGGTAAAAATGGGTACAGAATTTAGACATAAATGGTGACAATATAGATAAATTAATAAAACAAAAACTACTCTATCAGCTCTATGGAAAGAGGACAAATTTATGGTCAAACAAGAATTATAGTACATTAAAAACTGCAAAATGAATGATTTTGACTATATGAAATTAAAAAGGTTTTGCACTAATAAAATCAAGGGTGCCAAAATTAGAAGAAAAGTGGAAAGCTGGAAAACAATCTTCATAACTAGGAGTTCTATTAAAGGTCTCATTTCTAAAATACATGGAGAATTGTATTGAATTTAGAAGGTCACAAGTCATTCCCCAATTGACAAATTGTCAAAGGATATGAACAGATACTTTTCAAATGAAGAAATTAAAGCTATATATAATCATAGGGAAAAATGCTCCAAATCATTATTGATTAGAGAGATGCAAATTAAAATAACTTTGAAGTTTCACCTCATACCTATCAAATTGGCTAGGATGAGAAAAAGGTCAAATGATCAATGTTTGAAAGGTTGTGGAAGCATATGAATGCATTGCTGGTGGAGTTGTGAACTGAACCAATCATTCTGGAGAGTTGTATGGAACTATGCCCAAAGAGAAATTAAAAATTTCTCATTCCCTTTGACCCCAGCAATTCCAATTCTAGGCCTATATCAAGAAGAAATCCTAAAAAAATAGGAAAAGTCCCACATGCTCCAAAATATTCATAGCAGCTCTTATTGTAGTGGCAAAGAATTGGAAATTGAGGTGATGACCATCATTTGGTGAATAGCTAGCTAACCAAGTCATGGTATATGATATTATGAAATATTTATGTTCTATGAGAAACCATAAATAGATGGACTCTAGAGAACCATGGAATGAGTTACAGAATCTGATGCTGAGTGAGGGGGGCAGAACGAAGAGAACAATGTACACCTTAGCAACTACATTGTGGGATGATCAACCTTGATGGAAGCAGATCTTCTCAGCTGAGCTGAGCTCTCTCCTCTCAGAGAGCTAGGACAACCTGATTAGACTGACTATGGACAAAGTTATCGCCATCCAAAGGAAGAAAAACAAACAAAAAAAAAACCCCAGAAAACAAAAACAACCCTTCAGAACTGATGAACATTTTATAAAAAGTATTTCTTGTGTATCTCTTTCACTTAAATCCTAACACTAAAAATGACTAATCTGTAAATATGTTTATCAAAAATATGAATGTACAATGTTTACCTGAATGTTTGCCAAGGAGGGGAGGGGCATTGGAAGGGAGGGTGTAAGTAAATTTTGTAACTTAAAAATATATATATATGAATGCGAATAAAGGTTGGAAAAAATGTCATCTAATCCAAAACTAAAAAAAGAAAGTTAATGCATTTAGTGTGCTATTGTTCCTTAATTTATTTCAATAGAGATTGCATTGCCAAATAAGTATTTCTTAGATCTTTATGAAAATTGCTAGAAAACATTGCAAAAAAACTAGTGGTTCCATCATTGTAAGAACACTGAGAAAGTTTATTATTAGATCAAAGTGATGCAATTCATATTCAATTCCAATTCTATCAGACTAAATATGGAAGGGTCAGGTTGGTTTGTGGATGGTCATGGAGAGTTTCAAGAAGTGGAGAAATTTTGACAGGAAATCTTGATGTAGAAATGATAAAAAAATTTCTGAAAGTGTAAAACTCAGAAATTTTTTCATAACTGACATAAAGCACAAAGATTCAGTTGTCATCTCTCAGACAAGTAGTAGAAAACATTGAAGGGATTATAAAGGAAATGCGTGCCTACCCTATTTTCTTGGTTGGCAGCTTTCTAGGATTTTGATATGATATAAGATAAAAGGAAGAAAAACGCAAATTTCTCTTAATGGATTTTTAATATATTAGAAAGACTCCAAGTCAAGCATTTCTAGCTATCTGCCATTACTTTGCTATATCCCTCATCAAATTCTTCCATTTCCCACCAAAACTGTATATTACTCTTATCCCTATTAACATATCATCATTCTTAAAGATATGCCTTATGTTGGTATCCAGATACCACTAACTAGAGTCAAAGAACCTAGGTTCAAATCCCAGATTTTCCATGTGACTTGGACAAGCCATCTATGGAACTCAGTTTTCTCCTATATAATATGAAGGATTTATACTAAATGACCCTTAATAGCTCTTTTTATTATTTCATACAAGTTATTTAAACTCTCTGAACTTCAGTTTCATGATGCTTAAAAAAAGAAGGTTTGACAAGATGATTTGTAAGAAACCTATCAATATTGAGACTATGATCCTTTAAATAATTATTAAATCACACAAATTGAGTCAAAATTGAGATTTATAGAAAACCAAGCAGGATATGAAGGAACAGATGTGAAAGACAAAATGTTTTCTAAACCAGATGTAGACGTAACTGGAGAAGATAAAAATCTCCAAGTTTGCTTCTTCCAGCCAAGCCTGAGCCAACTGTTGTTCCTTGGCACCATTTACCTATACTCAATCAAACCAGGTACATCTTTGCCAGCTTGGAGAAAGGCAATTACATCTGCTATTTCCCAACTCTTGGGCTTTGCTCAGAGGAAGGAAGGAACCTGCTGCAGGGAGATAAATCTCTCTCCTTCTAATTATAGCCTTCAATCTACCCCAAATATAAACCACCTAATCATAAACAATTCCCCATTAAAATTAAATGAAATTTTGAGACATACCAAAACATAAGATAGTGATCAAGATCAGGTGTTGGATTTAACATCTCTGTTCTTCCATGGAGAATAAGGTATAAAAGATAAAAGAATAAGGGGGGAAATTAACCATGAATAAAAATCAAAGCAAATCAACAGTCTCCTGCCAATAGTTAGAAAGGGCTTTTAAACTCTGTTGGAATAGTGCCACATCTGGATTTACAATGAGAGAGGAAGCAAGAGAAATCCTTATTACCCAGAATAAAACATCTCATAGACAAAAATGCCTGTAATCAAATAACAGTAGCCCTAGCAGTTTGCTTTCATGGATTATTAGGTGTTTTTGTTATTCTAAATTGTTCTCAGTTATAAACTGAGGAATAAAAAATAATACAGGAACTACTCTGATGCATCATCACTTTTCCATGACTGTGCTACTCAACAGTGAATCAGCTCATTCACTCACTCATTCATTCATTTATTGTTCCTGGATTTTCATTGCTAAGTGGAACAGGAGGAAATATTCAAAAGTTACACAGTGTCATCCCAATACACACACACACACGCACACACACACACACACACACACAAAAACGGATTTGTAGCTGGGAGCAAAGAACATTGTTAGTTGGGAGAGACACATCATGTACCTATTAGTAACTGCAGTTGCTTTACGTGGTATGCAATATCAGTCTTTCTTTGCTATCTTCAATGTAAGAAATTTCCTATAAAGATCCTGAGATAACCTTGCTTCATTTGTTTTCTTTGAATGTGGTTGCATATTCTGGAGGCAATTAAGTTCTCTGTTGGGTACTAATTGATAAAATAATTAATCTGGAAAATTTTCACATTAAAGAAATTAATGTATTTACAGATTCTCCATCAATCCATTGGAGACTACAGAGTATTCTCTCAACAGGTCTTCCAATTAATAAAGAATTATTTTCCCAACCAATCATCTTCTTAAAAATCAAAATTATCTGTTACATCAAAGAACCACATTAAAGGAATCACAGAATCTTAGAATTAGAAGAGGTCTTTGAAAACTGCTTTGTCCAATCCTTGATACCATTTAGGTGCTACTTTTACCACATCCATAGCAGGAACTCTAAACTCTTTCTAAATTATCTGAATTACAGGGAATTCATTACCTGCTAAAGCAGCTGATTACATTTTGGACAGCTTGAATTGTTAGAAACATATACTGTATTTTACAATATAGTTCATAAATCATTATAGTGAAGACCTTTTCAGAAAATAGAAATTCAAAATCATGTTCCCATTTGTAAATTCTACCCATTGCTCTTAGTACTAATCTCGTAGAATATGGAAGCCCTTCAAATAAATATGAAAATAGCATACATCTGAATCTTATATCTTTCAAACAAAACTATTTTTTCCATTTTTCATATTAAATATTTTTACTATTCTTGTCAATGTAGAGTTTATCAATGATAATTTTTGCATTGTAGAACCTTGATTGAAACACAGTACTGCAGATGCATTCTGACATGATCAATGTAATGGGATCCTTCTTTTCATATATTCACATGAAATGCAAAGAATCATCAAGTACATTAATGTTTGATTTTTTTAACCACAAGTAAGATCCCTTTAAACTCTAGTATTCTTTAACACTATAATTAAATATTATTCCTATCACATTTTATCATGTTACATTTGATTTATCATTCCAATTTTCATGATTAGTTTGGATTATGATTCTGCTATCCAGCTTATTAGCAATCCCTGGTAGTATGTTGCTGAACATTTAATAAGCCTTTATTCTATCTCTCTGATCAAGTTGTTAAGTAGTCGTTTCTAGGAAATTTACTACGTTTTTCCTGAAGTAATGAAAATCATGTTACTTAGGGTCATTTATACAAGTAATATTTTAATTAATAATTTAATATTTCTCTAATGTCAAAATGATAATGAAGGTAAGATACAGGTTCCTTCATCCCTTCTTTCCTTCCTTCTTTTCATCATTCCTTCTTTTTTCAATTCTTTCTTTTAATTTCTATCATTTTAATTCTTATTATAAAAATAGAATATTCAATCTTCTCCAAATCCTAGCAACAGAAATCTATAAAATCTAAAATGTTATAATGGCCACCTTAGTGGCATACAACAAAAAAAAAGGAAAGAGTTCAGTTTGTGGTTTGTTCATTGTGTGAAAAAATATCATAAGAAAACAGCTGTTTTTTTGGGGGGAGTTTCTATTCCATCATTTTTAGCTTTCCCAGCTAAGATTTGTGATTTTCTTAGTGTATTAAACACCCAGAACAAAAATTTCATCTTTGATGCAAATCAACAATTTAACTATAATTGAAAGTATAAGTTGCCTGGAGCCACTGAGCAATTTGCTCATGGTCAAATATGTAAGAAACAGGACTTGAAATGAACTATTCCTGACACCCAGGTTGTCTCTCAGTCCATATATTTTACAATTCTACTTAAATTTTCTATTTCTGGGAATTTTTGGAAATGTAGATATGGTGTAATAGACAATATATTATTATCATAGATTTTACTTTTATCATATTCTTTGGTATTTTTATACAGGGTCTCTTGAATAGCATTGGATCTTAGGATGGTGAGTAGTTAATTGAATATAAAAGCTAATATAAATAAGCTATTTAGCCATTGAATATTTATAAAATGATGGCTTATATATCTACATTAAGTAATAAAACTCATTTAATGGGGTTTAGTTCTCATTAAGGGCTGTTTATACCTGAAAAGAATGGTAAATAACATAACACAATTCCCAAAAGCAATTTATTTTTAATGTGCTATCAAATGAGAACAGCCACTAATTTGTCAATAAATAAAGCACTTTATTTCCAACATAGCCAGAAGCTACCAATGGGCTTGTTGTTCTCCCAATTTAGCTAGCCATTACCTAAAAGAAAATTCATTCATACATTTTTAATAAATTCTTATCATGATTCTCCTCTATAAAATATCACAATTAAGATTGAATACTAAAAAAGATGCTAAATTCTAGCACCAAAAGTAGGCAAATTGAAATGTAATATAAATAAATATTTATTTATCATTCATGTGAATAGGCATTGCTATTCCTTATAGTTGCTGAAGAAAGACAAAGGTAAAAGATTAGTCTTCCTTTATTTCTAAAAGCTTAAAATCCTTAAAAAGGGATGAAATACTAACACAGAGAATGACAGTTTTAAAAATCCAGAGTAAATACACTGGACAGTTCAGACACAGAGCATAAAAGCATTATTTTTATTCTTTTAATAATTTAATTCATATGATAAAATCAAAATTTCAAAATACATCATATTGTGAATCAAAAATTAGTTGTTATTTAGTTTAGCAACATCTTATTTGCCTATAACCATTTTTTTTGGGGGGGGAGGTTTTGCAAGGCAATGGGGTTAAGTGACATGCCCATGGTCACACAAATAGCTAATTATTGCATATCTAGAGTAAGATTTAAACTCAGGTCCTACAGACTCCAGGGCTGGTCCACTGGACCACTAGCTGTCCTTTTGAGTACAATGTTAAGGCACAGAATTAAAGAAAGTTTCCCATAAAAAATATATTTGTTATATTTCTAGGAAACAGACTATATATATATATATATATATATATATATATATATATATATATATATATATAAAATGACAATAGATAATATTTCAAAGGAAACATGTGTGATATATTTGCTAAATCTCACTGAAGCTTACAAATTCACATTAGAAAGCCAATTATCAACTGAAAAAATTAAAAACTAAACATGAGAGAAATAATTTCTACTTAATTTGATTTTTGATTTTCATTTCATTGGAGCCATCATTTCAGAATCAGCTATCTTTGTGCAATCTGATTATTGACTGTCCATATGAAAAATGAAAGAAAATGATGAATTAGAAGAAAGGATTAACATGAGGCATTGGACTATATGTATTTTTATGAATTTCAGTTTTATATGTTTGAATAAGCCATTATTTTGCTAAAAAATAAGTAGTGAACAAACAATACCATTAACATAGGGTATCTTCACTTCCTAAAATGTTTATCTAAGATAAAATAGTTGGCAACATGAGAAGGCCCAAAGAGCCCAGAAACTCAACTACCTCTTACTAAAATGAATGCTGAAATCAAATGAAATGTAAAAAAAGGAAAACAAATTTTCATTTCAATTAATCAATTAGAAAATATTTAGGAATTTACCAGGGTTATACATAAATAATGTATATGTATATATATATGTATATATATATATATATATATATATATAGTATATATATATATATGTATACATACATACTTATTAATTATATAGAGAGACAAAGATGCATATATATAGATATAGATATGTAGATATCCTCTGATTATGATGGTTTCCAAATGGTCATTGTTGAAGAAAACACTATGACAATTTTATCCAGCCCTAGAACACTCCCAAATTCTGTACTTAATTTTTTAATGACATGATAATGATTGGTTTAATCAATTATAAACAAAGTTCTTGAGGGAGATATTAAACCCCATTATTAAGATAATAAAAAATGTCCTACCACTGCATTTCTTGTAAAGGCAGCTGATCCTAGTGTTACAGGAAAAATTTTTCCTCTGAATCAACTTTAGGTTTATGCTGACCTTCTGACCTCTTTTATCATCACCAGTAATAACCCCCCATTATTCTTAACATATGAAAGTGACATGGAATTCTTTGATATGTTCAAGCCCTAATTCTGATCTGAGCTATGTGACTTTTGGCAAGTCACTTCTCTTTGACCTTTTTCTCTAAAATGAGATAGTAGTAATTTTATGAAGTACCTCATATTTTTTAAGCTGAAAGAGGTTTGTGAATTCTAAGGCATTATGACATGAGGTAATATCATCATAGGAATACAATTCACAGATTCATGTCTTGAATAATGTACAATCTTCCACCTTGGTCTATCCATTTATTCATGGAATCATATAATAGAAAAGCCCTAACAGTGGTGGATTCTGCAAGTTTGAAAAATGAACCAAACCTGTAAATCAGAGATGGCAGCTTCTGAAGGATTTTCTTCAGGAATATTGGCTCTTCCTACCCTTCTCCTTTTTCATAAAGTGTATTTGCATGAATAATCTAGCCTGCTCCAATGACTATAAACTAACATTTCCTAGGCTTTATGTTCTTATACTTACTTGATGTTCATTCACTCCTGAAAAGTAAGTAATATACACAACCTACAGATGAGAAAATTAAAACCTTAAAGAGATCATATTTTGTCTAAGGTAATTCTGATATGAGATATTTGATGTGGAATTCAAATCTATCTGTTCTTGACTCCAAGTCCCTCTGTCTACTACATCATCCTATCTCTTAGATATGGTTCCAAACTTGTTAATGTTTAAGTGAATATACACATATGATGATTCCTTACAAAAAGGATATTGGCATGTACAGTAACCATCATATTCACAAATAAAAAGAAGACATCTTTATTTAAATATTCTATTTATTTATATGTGGATTTTCTCTGCTTATGTAACTTATAAAATCATAAATTTAGAGCTAGGAATAATCTTAAAAGTAACCTAGTCTGACAAATAAGGAAATTTAACAAATTAAATTTTGCAAGTCAAGAAATGTATAGGTTAATTGACTTACATAAGGTTATCTAATTAGTAAGTAGCAGAGCAGAGATTCAAATTCTCATCCTGACTTTCCATGTTCAACCACCTATAACTGCTAACTTTTATACAAACTTTATGAATTCATAATGCTTGACATCTTAGCATCTTATAGTTGATGTCTAGCTAGTTTGTCTGTACATTTAAGACCATGAAGACATAGAATTAATTTCATATACTTTCATATAGACATAGGTAGCTTTAGATTTTCAAATATAAACAATATTAAGAAGTGAGCCTGGGGGCAGCTAGGTGGCATGGTGGATAGAGCATCAGCCCTGGAGTCAGGAAGACATGAGTTCAAATATGGCCTCAAATACTTAATAATTGCCTAGCTGTGTGACTTTGCGCAAGTCTCTTAACACTATTGATTTTAAAGAAAGAAAGAAAGAAAGAAAGAAAGAAAGAAAGAAAGAAAGAAAGAAAGAAAGAAAGAAAGAAAGAATTGAGCCTCATTAAGACAATATTTTTATTATTGTTGTTCCAGAATTTGAGTTTCCTGTGAGGGAAGTCTTTCAATGAAAATAATGAAAAATAAATAGCAACTACAACTATAGAATGTATATAGAATTTTTACTTTTGCAAAGAGTTGTACATTTGATCCCCACAACAATCTTATGAAGTGTCTGGTGGATAAAATGATAATCTATAAACTATGGAGACATGAATTTGTATGCTACTATTTTGATATATTGCTTCTACAATTCTAGGCAGGTCCCTTAACTTCTCAGTATCAACCAACTTGTATATATAGAAAAATTTCAGATCCTGGCAACTCTACACGCACATAAATAACATACATACATGTATATATATATATATATATATATGTACATATATATATATATACAAGCTTCTGTACTTTACAAAATAAAATAATTCATTAATTAAGAGATGTGTTAACCATAAAAATCTAAAACTATAGAATAACTGAAAGAAACTATGAAGGAATTGGATTTAAAACAATTAGTTAAAAATATAAAGTTCCTAAAGACTAAAAGAGAAATTACACACACACACACACACACACACACACACACACACACACACACACAAACACACAGACCCTGGTTATAGCATCTCTTTCTTTGCAATCTTTCCCATATGTTTCAAAAATGCACAAACTATTAGTCACTCTATCAGAATTTCACATTTTATATCAGAGTATTATCCTGACAGGATAGATCTCCTTCTCCTATAAGTAGTGCCCTAAATTTGGATTTTAAAACTGTTATTGTTTCTTTATTTTATACAGTTATACACTATATTACAATCTATGAGAGGTGGTGAGAGCAGTTTTGTTGAAGGCTACACTGATGATTTATGAAGCTGAAAGTACATAGATCCCAAATTAGGTTTCAGAATTGCAGTGTAATTTTTATCATGTAACAAGGAAATTCATTTACAAAGACTATCCTGCAGCTCTGAACGGCACTCTAAAGATTAAGTTCAGTTTGACAGAAGGTTGGAGATTTAATTTTAAATTGGGAAGGAAAAATCAGATTTTCGATCACCTGGAGACATACTAAGTAGAGCCTAAAACTTGTTATTTTCATTTTTTATTTATAAAACCATTATTCTGTGTATAGGTTTTGATGTACTTTTTGTTTGTTTGTTTTTGTGATGCTTATGAAATACTGACTAGGAAAATACTACTTTTAAATTGTAAGTCATAAAACAAGTTCAAAAATAAGAATCAAATAAGCTCATACACAATTTTTTTTCTTAAATGCCTAACATCAAGTCTTGTTTAGCTAAGAATGTACCTTTTGAGAACAATCCAGAGAGTAGGAAAAAGTTGAGGGAAAAAAAAACTATTTTTCAGACAACAAATATCTTCCTTGGCTCAATTAAGAATTAAAAGAACTATTCATTAATGGAATCTTAATTTAACTCTGTTCTACCAGGACTTAGTCTGCTTATTGCAAAGTTAATTTAAGATCTTCTTTTATAGGAGTTGCTCATTTAATTGATAATAAAAGCTCCTTTAATTAATATTCCCAAATTAGTTGCCTTGATGTTTGGGAGTCTTTTCCTCCCTTCAACTGAAAGAATTGATAATTTTTTTTTAAAAAAAAAGGTTTGTATCAGATTTTTTTTAATGTAACCATCTAAACATTTAAACCTTGTTATTTAATTCCCTTAAGTTAACAGAATAACATTTCCATAGACATTCAATAAGTATCTATTCATAGAAATAAGGATAAGGCTATTTGATGTTCCTAAAACAATTCTAATTCAGTAACTGTTTCATAGATGAATATCCTGGATGGCCAAGCAAATAAAAATGATCAATAAATGCTGTAAATATTACATAGAACAGATATCATTTGAAATAGAGAGGAAACAGAATTAAAGATATGTACTAAAAGAACTACCCTAAACAGTTCATAGAAATTGAACTTATTTTCTTTAGCAAAATTTAGCTTCCTTCAAAAATATAATTTCTTTACACATACTAGTATAACTATAAAGTACTAATAATCTTTTATTTCCTCTGAAAAAATACATATAATGATAAATTCAAAAATATTAATGCATTTGGTACCTTTTATCTTTTGCACTCTTTTGAGCATTACTTTGAAGTGTATGTGGTGAAAAAGAAAATTATTAGTTATAGAAATATATAATACATACGGATATCCATCTTAATTCCATTTAAAAACAGAATATTGCTTTTTCTTGTCAATTTATTTGATAATTCCTGCAGTGCTTCTCTGGCATTCACAGAATGTCAAAAAATCTAGAAAAGAGTCTTTTTTGAAGCAGAGCATTTATAAAGAATGCTTCTATGATTGCCCCTTTGACCTTCTTATCACATTGGCAATAGCTCCACTTCTACTGACTGCAAACATCTGTGTCCTCATTTCTCTTTTTTTAAAAAAAATTACTTATTGAAGGCAATAGGGTTGAGTGACTTGCCCAAGGTCACACAACTACGTGATTATTAAGTGTCTGAGGCTGGATTTGAACTCAGGTCTTCCTGACTCCAGGACCAGTGCTCTATCCACTGTACTAACTAGCTGCCTTTTAAGAAAGCACCCATGCAAACCATCCTGCTCTCTTCAATCTTGCACCAACCATTGATGCACAATTTATTTCTTCTCCTTGACCTTTTTTAAGTATCTTCCATGTTTTTTTTTTTTACCTTTTCTACTCCCTTTTAAAAACTTTTGAGGAATTTCCTCCCTACGTCTGCTAAAATATAAGCATTTTGAAGTCAGGTAATGTATCCAGCACTATGATCGGTGCCTTTCAAAGAGGGGTAAGGAAAGTAAATAAAAAATTTTGTAGCACCTGCTATGTACCAGACACTAGGCTAATCACTTTGCAAATACCACCTCATTTAATCATCACAATATTGTTCTTAAGGGCTGTTATTTTCCCCAATTTTGGTGAGGTGATCACAAACAAATCAAATTGTTGCTTAGGGTCAGAGAGCTAGTAGGTATCTGAAGTCAAATTCAAAGTTTTCTGATTCCAGACCCAGAATGCTAGCTACTATGCCACCATACTACCTCTTTGATTGTTCTGTCATTCAATAATGTCCAACTCTGGATGGTTTGTCATTTCAGTTTCCAGTATGTCACCATTTCACAGATAAGGAACTGATGCAATTAGGGGATCAGTGACTTGTCTAAGGTCTCATGGCTGGTAAACATCTAAAATCAAATTTAAACTCAAATCATCCAGATTCAAAGGCCAGTTCTTTATTTTCTGCATCACCTAGATTTCCATAGCTACTTCTAGAAGAGCTTAATAATTCTATCTAGGTATCTAGATATCTATCTTTCTACCTCTCTATCTATCATCTATTCTATCTAGACATCTGTTTGTCTCTCTGTATGTCTCTTACCTAAAACATTTATGAAATTCATTGACAAAAATTACAAATAATGAGGCTTGGACAAGTTGTGGAGATAGGAAACATGGCCTTGAGATCACAGATACAAAAAAATATTCATATATTCCCTTGATATTATTTAACTAAATATGAATATAGGATAATAATAAAAAGTTGAGAGGGAAGTTAAAAATATCTTATACAATCTCCTTATTTTATAAATGAGGAAAATGAGACTCAGGGAAGTTACCCAAGGTCATATAGATGATAGCAAAACAAAAATTTAGAATTAAGTTTTTTTTTTCCCCTAGATCCACAAAGGATAGTGAATCTCTGTAAAATTATGTCTACAATTATCAAATTTTGAAGGATGCTTTTTTATTTTCGTCTAGGAAAATGATGATGATGATGGTTGTCCTAAGTTTTTAAGGAAGATCATTACACCAGGGAAGTGCTGGATTTGTGTGAATTGGATTTGAGTGAGGGGGTGCTATGCTAAGGCACCAGTCTCATTTTCTCCTCTAGAGTACTCTGGGTTCAGTGGCAAGATATGAATCAGGATGACTGGGAATGGCCCTCAATGCGAGACAATCAGGGTTAAATGACTTGCCCATCTAGTAAGAAGTGCCAGGGCAAATTTGAACTCTCATCCTTCTGACTCCAAGGCCAGTGCTTGTTCTGCTGAGCCACCTAACAGTCCTATCTAGGAAAATACTTCCTTTGTGACTGCCTAGATTCTTTTTTTGTTGTTGTTGCAAGGCAATGGGGTTAAGTGGCTTGCCCAAGGCCACACAGCTAAGTAATTATTAAGTGTCTTGAGGCCAGATTTGAACTCAGGTACTCCTGACTCCAAGGCCAGTGCTCTATCCACTGTACCATCTAGCTGCCCCTAGCCTAGATTCTTTTGACAGTAAATAGTTCAAGAAACATCTCTAAACTGGGTGTTCATTAGATGAATCAACAAATACTCTAGAATGCCAATTCTTAGGTTTGTCAAGTATTCTAAACTATACACAGAGTATAAGTTCTAACTCTTGGGGAACTGTCATTCTATTTTGAAATATAAATGAAATTAAATAAAAAAACCCAAATGTTTAATGGAAATGATCAGTTAGGCAGTTATATATGTCACAGTATATCCTTTAGGATATAGAGCCAAGAGAGACATAAGAGGTAATAAAATCTATATCCTCAATTTAGCAGAAGAGAAAAGTGAAAATCAGAAAAGTTAAAAGATTGATCCTGTGTAAAAACACCTAGTATTTGCTGTGGCATTCAAACTCAGGTCTTCCTAAATCTTAATTAACACAAATTTATACATTTTGTCATACTCCTACAAGGAAAAACAATTCAATTCAATAAAGGAATGATGGACTATTATGCAAGACTCAGTACCAAGAATTAGAAATACAAACTAAGGAACAAAATAGTACCTGCCCTTAAAGAGAATACTTTCAAGGGAGAGAAGACCACCACATGATTTGACAGATTAATGGTGGAAATGATCAATGCAGAGAAAAAGGTGTCCAGAAGTAGTAAATAGAAAATGCATAGAATAAAATGGTATTTTAGCTATTTTTCACATGGTAGGTAGAATATAGATATACAGAAATATTGAGTCACATTCCATGTCAGTCATTATGCCATGATTAAAACACAGAAGCAAAAAAGTATAATCTAAGAGGATAATTTGGGGGCATATGAGGAGGTATGATAAATGTCTTGATAGGGCAGTAATGGGAGGTGACTTAAAAGGTAGTTCAGATCATTAAAACATGGAAATGACTTTTGATTTTATTTTAAAATAACAAATGATCATTAACTTTTAAACAGCTTCTCTTAGTCTAGGGGTCCTTCACCTTTTCTGAGAGTATCATGTACTTATTCAGCAATCTGGTGAAATATGGATTCTGTCTCAGGATCATTTTTAAAGTTGATTGTTGAAGGAAATAATGAATTTCATTGGAGGCTAGTGAAAATAGGATGTAGTCTTCTCTCCCATCTTAGTTCAGAAACACCTGAAATTTATTCACAGATCCATAAGTGGTACATGGTCTTCAGGTTAAGAACTCTTACTCCAAGCTGTCCTCTAACTTATAGATTTGTTTCTTTAGTTTTCAACAAAAAAACTTTTAGGAACAGTTAGGTGGTTCAGTGGAGTGAAAAGCACATGAGCTCAAAATGGCCTCAGACATTTAATAATTATCTAACTGACCTTGGGCAAGTCACTTAACTCCATTGCCTTGCAAAAAAGAAAAAAGAAAACAATTTCATTTTATTTAAGTTGCCTTTGCCTTTCCATAAAAAAATATATTTAGGAGTATCTTGAATCTTGCAGAAGTGACTATGGTCTAAACAATCTCAAAATGCCAAACAATGAAAACTTGACCATAAACCTTCTTCTGGACCTAGTAAGTTTCATTTGACTGCCAGTTTAAATATCCCAAGTTCCCAAAGAGTTACAATTCATGTATTTCTCTCCACTTGACTGACAGGGCTAAAGAACCTCATATTTGATATGGGCTATAAGAAGTAGAAAACATGTTTTAGCTAGCTGAAGGCCATACTGATGATTTATGGCAACTGAAAGTACTGAGTTCCTCAATTAGGGGTCAAAGCAGTAGTGAAATTTTTACCACATAACCAGAAAATTCATTTTCTAAGACTCTGCTAGAGCTTTGAAAGTCATCTCAAAGATGTACTGTTTGGCAGAGCTTTGGCAGAGATATTTCATTTTTAATTTGGGGGGATAATATCAGGTTATATGAAGCAGAAACAAAGTAAAAAAAGAAATCAGAAGTTTTAATGAATACTGACTATTGACTTTGCCATTTATTATCCTTTCAAAATTTTACAGGGTCTCTAACAATAGGACTCGATTCTTAAGTGATTTTTGTTTTTAAGCATAATTTTCAATCCATAACTAGGATTCTTTTTCACTCAGAAAATTCAAGGGCAAAAACAAGTAGAATACCTAGAAGCCCATATGGGTTTAGTATCTTGTTTCATAATAATGATTTGTTCTTCATTATAATTGGTTTTAGCAAGCAATAATAGTAATTTCTTAATAACTGTCAATTTCCTCATTATTGGTTTCTTGATGATTGCTTAATTTTTGGTATTAATAACAAATCAGGCTTAACAATTAGGTGCTGTGTTCATTTTTTGCCTTGCAGAAGAGTAAATGCTTTGAGTGATGACTAAATTTAATTGACCTTGTGAGAAACCCACCATTGAACCACTGCAGCTGTGACTCTAATAATACATTAATTATGATAATCATATATACTTTTCAAAGAACTTCTAAGTGATATGCCTATAAAGTTGCTATTTTATAAATTATATTACTCTTGGGGGAGAGACAAAAATGTGGAATAGGAAAAGCATTTAGCTGACCTTTCTCAACATTTCCCTCCAAACATCTTTAAAATAACTCTTCAAATTGAATTCTGTCCTGGTAAAGCCAACAAAAGGTCAGAGTGAGACATTCTTACAGTCCAAGGCAACTTAAGAGGTTGGGAATAAAGATTTGTGACTCAGGGAGGAAACTGGCCCAAAGCCCACTTGGATGAAATGCAAGTGGTGGTATTAGGTGGTGGCAACAGAAGTAACAGCAGCAGCTTTGGGAGTTATAAAGCCAGAGACAGTAAAGAGATCTGGCAACTGGTCAGAAGGAGATTACAGGAGACCACTGTGTAACATTGTTTTTTAAAGATTCTATTTGCTTCAATATTTTTGTACTTTTTAAAATCATTAGTAATTTTCTTTTCATAGTTTTCATCCTTTGCTCTCAATTTTTAATGTAATTTCAGGCAGAATCAGTGTTTGACAGATTCATTGACTACATCTGTATCATAGTTCAAGGTTGGAAAGGTGCATTTTCTTTCAAGAGGGAGAGAGAGCCCTGAGGACCAGTATCACTTCCAGTTCCAAGATATTGGGGCTTTGAGGAATAGTACTGTTCTCAAAGGAACAGGGACATGGTGAAGCAGTATTGATTGCCATACCAAGAGATAAAAGGATCTTTCTGGATAAGTTCCAGTTTGCTGATCAGCAAGAAAATTATCACAGTTCTCCCCAGATCAAACCATCTTTTTAACACCAGAAACTTCCAAACCCCCAGACCTAGTTCTGAAAACAGTATTGAAAAATAAAAGACTTTAACTTGATATAGTGTCCCTCCTACCCACACATACAAAAGGAGGAAAATCCAATCTTAACATAAAGTTCAGAATCAAGAAATAGGTTGGGGGGGGTGCAGCTTGGTGGCTCAGTGAATAGAGAACCTGCCCTGGAGTCAGGAGGACCTGAGTTCAAATTTGATCTCAGATACTTAATAATGCCTAGCTATGTGACCTTGAGCAAATCACTTAACCTGATTGCCTTAAATAAATAAAACATTTTAAAAATAAAGTGGAAAATGAGCAAATTTCAACAACAAAAGAACTTAAAATGAAAAGCTACTATAGTGACAGGGAAGATGAGCAGCCAAATTTTTAAAGATGTAAAAACACATATAGGCAAAACCTTGAAGGAAAAAAAAGTGAATTGGTTACAAGTCCAGCAAAAGATTCTGAAAGAACTTCAAGATGATTTTAAAACTCAAACAAAAGAAGTAGGGGGTAAATTACTTCAATAAATGAGAGCAAAGGATGAAGACTAAGCAAATTTTAACCAAATTGGTTAAAAAACTACAAATCTTAAAAAAAAGAATTTTCAAAAACAGAAGTAGAAATAAGAAAACGACTATATAACTTTAAAAATAGAAGTAGAGATAATAAAACTTCACTATAACTATGTAAAAAAAAACACCCCAGCATTAACCAGATTGGAAAAAAAGAAATACTTCCTTAAAATGATTAAGTGAAAACTAATGACACCATGAGATAGTAAGAGACAACAATAAGAAGACAAAACAGTGAAAAGTGGAAGAAAATGTAAACTATCTGATTAGGAAAATATGACCTGGAAAAGAGATAAAGAAGAATTAGAAATTAATGTCATAATCAAGGAAAGAACCTATTTAAAGGAATTTGCAAGAATAACCACCCTCAAGATTTTAGAACCATAAAGTAAAATAAAAATTGGAAGAATCTTCAGATCAGCCTCTGAGATTCCAAACTGAAAATTCCCAGGAATAATATAGCTGACTTTATTTCTCTTGTAAAAAAAATGTTGCAAGCTGTCAAAAAGAAATCTTTCCAATACCATGAACTTGCATTTAAAAGCATAGAAGATTCATCAGTCACTTCTTTCCATAAGTGGAACTATTGGAATATGATATTCTGGAAGGGAAAAGAGCTAAAATGACAACCAAAAGTAACCTACCCAACAAAGCTGAATATAATTCTTCAAGGAAAAAATAGCTAATTTGTGTGAAGTGGAGGAATTATAAGTATTCATGATTGAAACACTAGAGCTGAACAGAAAAATTTTACTTTTGAATACAAAACTTAAAAGACGGGTAAAAATATGAATATGAAACAAAAATTTTAAAGTTAAATTCTTTACCTTTAGTATATGGGGAAATGATAATGTAACTTCTAAGAAATTTGTCATTGTTATGAAAGCCTGAAGGATTATACATAAAAATTGAGTTCCAAGTGAGTGTATTGTGTTGGTATGTCATTAAAAAGTTTTACATTTAATTTTCAGGAAGTTTGTTCATTGGGCAAACTAGTATACCTCTTGTGCTATGCTGTGAATTCATTTCTCAGCTTCTTCTGTCATAACTATCAATACTTTTCATTTTTAGAAGTTTTACAAATATTCTCTTTATTTGTGTCTTTGCCTTGAATGTCCCTAATCATCACTACAGACACTTATGATAGCATTTTATTTTGGTTTGCTAATTCTTCCAACCTTTTTCCAGATTTCAGATTTGTTAGAATTTTACTCTGCACACTTCAGGAGGGAAATCTGGGCTGGTCCTATTGCTGCTTGGATATTAAGCATTATCTTAATCCAAAGCATTGAAATCTTACCAACAACCTTGCAAGACAGATAGAACAGATATCAATTCAATTTTAAGAGTGAGAAAAGTGAATCTAAAATTGCATTAGTCTAGTATTGCATAAGTCTAGTAATGTTAGAAACAGGATTTAAGTCTATGTCTCTCTTGCCTCCAAATAATTTATGGCTCATCATATGTATTACAAAACTTTTAAATCTTATATTTATTTCAGAAGATTCTAGTCATTTGAATTACAGAAAGAAGCCATAGGAAGCTGGCTAGACAGATATAGGTGGATAGATATAAAGGTTTATGTTCACAGAAGCAGGTTGAGGTGGAGTAGTAACCTGAAAACCTCAGAGCTGGGAGTGGAAACCTTTGTGCACGATAGGCCGCCTGAGAGAGCTCCAGCACCTGACTGGGAGACCTCGGCCACCATTGCCCAGGACACCTATTAGGCCAGCATCTCCGGACTGCCTGAACCACAAGCTCCTAGTGTTCTCAGGGGAGTCCCCATTGTTCCTGTGCGAGAGTCTGACTTTCCCTAATACAAACAGAAACCATTTCCAAAGAACTGGTTGTAGGTTCCCCAGTGTTGAATATTCAGAAAGAACCTCTAGTATTTCCAGCCCTGATATTCTAACCCAGTGACTGAATTATGTGAGGGTAGCCCAGAATCATCCCCAATCAAAGGGAGTAGACAGCAGACACCCCCAACACAGACAATCCAGAGAATGTTTCTGGCATTTCTTACTGGTTGCTCCATTGAGTAACCTCCTAGAGATCCTAAATCCAGTAAGAAAATCCTCTACACTCCTCAACACTGGAAGTCTGTGAACACCTCCTTCAACATAAGATCTTAGTCAAATATAGGAAATGAGGAAAGGCCAAAATAAAACAGGGTCTATTGGATAATACTTTGGAGATAAGGATTCTAGCAAAGAAAAGGATGCCAGAAAAAGAGCTGTATGTAAAGCTTCAGAGAAGAATATAAATTGTTCTCCAGCCCAGAAAGATTCCTTGGAAGAACTCAGAAAGGAGATTAAAATCAAATGGAAAGATTAGAAAAAGAAGCACAAGAGAAGATTAACATATTGCAACAAAACATGGCAGAAGAAAACAAATCCTTTAAAAATGAATTGGACAAATGTAAAAGGAAAATAATTCCCCTAAAAACACAATTGGGTAAATAAAAAAAGATACTAACTCCTTTAAAAGTAGAATTAGCCAATTGGAGAAAATATCTCCCTGAAAAATAAATTGGGAGTAGTGGAAATTGGTTGATTGATTCTTATCCTTCAGTATCAAAGAAGAGCAAAATTACATCTCTATGATTAAGAAAAATCACAGTGTATCTGATTGTGGCTGATTAGACCAATATGAACTTGCCATGCTCTGCCACAGGTTGGACACAAATAGTCCATGGGAACACATGGGGTTCTTAATCTAAACTTATATATTTCACATTTCCTTTGAGCTGCTTTAATTCTGCCTTCCTTATAGAGCACAGCATCCTCTCTGATAAAAGCACACCATGCTGGTGGGTTCTGTGGCAGTGTCTCCCATTTTGCAAAATCAGTTCTAAAGTTCTTAAGAGATCTTTAGGGTGTCCCAGTATCAGTTCTTCTGATCCCCTTATAGGCACTTTTAATGGGTGAGTTTTCCATAAAATAGTGTTTTTGGCAAGTGTACTCCTGGAACTCTAATAATATCCTCAGTTCATTGTAGTTGCACTCTCTTTAGTAATATTGGAATATTTGGCAGTTTAGCTTGTAAAAAAGACTTCAGTGTTTGGTATCTTCTACTGGCTGATCTTCAGAATCTTCCTAAGACATGATGTTAGTAGACTCCTAGACATGGTGCTGGTAGGCTGTCCAGGTTTCACAGACACATAGCAATGATGTCAGCACAATGACTGCAATTGTTCACTTTGGTAGTTAGTCTAATTCCTCTTCTCTCCCATGCTTTGTTTTGGAACTTCCCAAATATTGAGCTAGCTTTGGCAATGCACATGTCAAATTCATTGTCAAGGTGTATCTTTTGAGAAAGGACATTGTCAAGGTGAATGAACTTAGCCACAGTACTCAAAACTTCTCCATTTTCTATAACCAATGGTTCCTCAACGGATAGTGTGGTGCTGGAAGATGGAGCATCTCTATTTTCATGGTGTTAATGGTTAGGTAAAAGTTAGCACAAGCCACAGAGAACTGATTCATATTTTGTTACATCTCAGCTTCTGAGACTGTATTGAGTGCACTAACATCTGGAAACAGGAGATCATGCAACAGCACTCTTCATTTTGGTCTTGGCTTGTAGCCTGTTCAAGTTTAAGAATTTATCTTCAATGTGGTAGGTGACCTTGATGCCATGTTCATCCTCAGTGAAGGTGTTTGATAACATGACTGAAAAAATCATGCTAAAAGCATGGCAGAAAGGACACATCTTTATTTCACTCAATTGATGACCAGGAAATCTCAAGAGCATCGTCCACTATCCAGAATTTAGGTAAGAATGCCATCATTATTGAATGCCTAAACAAGTTAGGGTACATGAATACTATGGAATACTATTGTTCGATAAGAAAACATAAATGGTCAGACTCTAGAGAAATGTGGAATGAGTTACAGAATTTGATGCTCAGTGAAAGGAGCAGAATGAAGAGAACAATGTACACATAAACAACTTTGAGAAATAAACAACCTTGATAGAAGAAGCTACCCTCAGTAGTTCAGAGGGCTAGGACGAATGTATGAGACTGACTATGGACTATGTTATCTCCATTCAGAGAAAGAAAAACAAAACAAAACACATACAAAATAAAACCCAACCCTTCACAATCTGATGAACACTTTATAAAACTTATCCCTTATGTGTCTCTTTCCCTTAATCCTAATTCCTCATACTGAAAATAACTAATCTGTGATATTTATCAAGACATGTATGTACAATATTAACCTAATTGTTTGGCACTGAGGAGAGGGGGGTGGGAAGGGAAAGTGGAAGAAAATATTGTAATGCAATAACGCTGGCGCAAATGGATGAAAATAAAATGTTTAATTTTTTAAAAAACAATTCCATCAGGGCGGGTAGGTGGCATAGTGGATAAAGCACCAGCCTTGGAGTCAGGAGTACTTGGGTTCAAATCTGGTCTCAGACACTTAATAATTACCTAGCTGTGTGGCCTTGGGCAAGCCACTTAACCCCATTTGCTTTGCAAAAACTAAAAAAAAAACTAACAAAACAAAACAATTCCATCATGACATTTTTCCAGGAGTTGTTTGGTAGCAAACACCATTTCAATTGCTCCTCTACCTTTTCTGAAGCTACACTGGTTCTCAGGGAAGTGACCATCTTCCAGGTGAAGGATCAGTCTTTTGAGAAGTCTTCTGGCAAGAATCTTACCACCAATGTCTAAAAGAGAAAAATCCCTGTGAATGTTGCAGTACAATTTATTCCCTTTACCTTTATAAATTTGAATGATGGAGACATCCTTGAATTCTTGGGAGGATATCCTCTTCATGCCATATTACCTGGAAAATTTCAGTCAACTTTTGGATGAACACTGGACTCCCCACCATGTTGATCTCAGATAAAGAATCAGTACCAGGGGCAGCTAGGTGGCATAGTGGATAAAGCACTGGCCCTGGAGTCAGGAGTACCTTGGTTCAAATCCATCCTCAGACACTTAACAATTAACTAGCTGTGTGGCCTTGGAAAAAAACCTAAAAAACTTAACCCTGTTTGCCTTGCAAAAACCTAAAAAAATAAACCTAAAAAAATAAAAAACAAGAATCAGTACCACATGCTTTGGCACTTAAAGAAGTCTAATGGCATCAAAACCTCTTCTTCAGCTGAAACTTTGACTAGGGACTGACTGACTTCAATTTCAGGTAAATCGTCAATGGTTTCTGCATTGATTGATGATGGTCTGTTAAGAACACTATGGAAGTGTACATCCCATCTCTCTAGCATCATGTCCCTATCATTAATCAAGGTGGTTTCATCATTACTGAGTAACTGATTTGCACCATAAGTCTTTGACCCACAAACAAACTTCAGGGAATCATAAAAGCACTTTAGATTGTTACATCTTCATAAAACTGAATTTCATCTGCCCTCTAGTGGAGGCTAATGGTTTCATGAGGCACCAAGCGTCTGTTAAATAAAATAAAAATGAAAGCAAAAAATAAATAGAAGAAAATGTAAAATGTCTCATTTACAAAACACCTGACATGGAAAATAGATCCAGGAAAGACAATTTAAGAATCATAGAACTATCTCAAAACCTTCATCAAAAAAGAACCTGGATTCCTTTCTTCAGGATATAATTAAAGAGAACTGCCCTACTATCCTGGAACAAGAGGGCAAAATAGATTTTGAAAGAATGTATTAGTCATCTCCTGAAAGGTATCCCAAAATGAAAACATCAAGTTTGTGTCCAAACTCTGGAATTATCAGATAAAAGAAAGAATCCTGCAAGAAACCAGAAAGAAGCAATTCAAATACCAAGGGGTGACAGGGTCTGGCTGAATCAACATTAAGAGATTGAAGAACCTAATATCATATTCTGGAGAGAAAGAGAACTTGAATGATAACCAAGAATCAGCCATCCAGCAAAACTGAGCCTTCTCTTTCAGGAAAAAGATGATCATTTAACATAGTAGGAGATTTTCTTTTTTCAGGGGGAGCCACAGTTTTAATTTTAATTTCCCTATGTAATGTGACACTCTGAATTATAATTTCCCATTATGGAAGGACCTTTTAATTATTATATCCATACTTGATATGACATTTCCTGATTAAAGGTTCATTGATTATCATCATTTCTGACATGTAAATGCCATGTGGATTCTAACAATCAAAGTTATAAATTCCACGTTGTGTAGATAATAATATAATAATATATCTTACCTTCCATTTCTGATCTGACTTTCTGCTGTCTACACTGATAAGATGATCTGGCATATAGAATCCTCAGTTGCATTTGGAATTAGACAATCTTGATTCAAAATTCCATATTTGACCTGACATTTGAAGTTCTAAGTTCCATTTGGGCATTTATCTTCATAGTTCTGAATTTCAGATGTCACCTGAAAATCAGATTTCGAGCTACAACTGATGATCTCACATTCCAAGTTCTACATTTCATATGTCATCAAACATTCTACTTTATAAATTCAATGAATGATCTTTGATTATTTGGAGGAACCTGTGAGTGTGGTCTGACATTTTTTTCTTCCAAATGACCTACCATATCTTGGATCTGTTGATGCAATTTCCAAATGAGTTCCAAAATTCTTTGTTCTAAATTCCATTTGGCCCCTAAGAATTGAATTTTCCATTATATTTCTATTCTGACATATAGAATTTTAATTGAGTGCAGGAGGTGCCGCTTTGAACCCACAGGTATAATTGTAATGTGACTGTCATAACTATTGCAGTTCTAAATTTCATATAATAGGAGCATTCAAACTTTCCTCATAAAAAGACCAGAGATGAACAGAAAATTTAGTCTTCAAATAGGAGATTCAATAGATAAATGAAAAAGTAAACAGAGGAAATGAAAAAAAAAACTTATCCAATAAGATTAAACTGGTTACATTCTTACCTGAGTGGAAGATTCTCATAACTCTTGAGAAATATAACTCTATTAAAGGAAAATATACACTTACACTGATAATATATTCATGTCATGGTATGTCCATGAATTTGATGGAATGATATTAAAAAAGGACATTATAAATTAGGACCTTGATGGAATAATATAAAAAAATAGCTAGCTCTTGCAAAGAAATGGGAGGAAGGGGGAGGTAGAATGGTGTAAATTATATCACATGAAGAAATACAAAAGACCTATTGCAAATGAGGGAAAAAATGGAGGAGGTCTGAACTGCCTGAATCTTGCTTTCATTAGATTTGATTCAAAGAGGGATTAAGACACACAAACAGTTGAGTTTAGAAATTGATCTTATTTTTCAAGTGTTAGGAGGGAAAAGTGGAGGGAATCAGGGAATGATTGAAATGAGGGAAGGAAGAAAGGGGTAAGTCAAAGGGGAAAGAAAGGGGAGACACAATGAGGAAGGCAGTATTCAGAAGCAAAGCACTAGGAAGGAGGGATAAAGGTGAAAGGAGAGGACAATGCAAATAAAGGGGAGATCGCATGGAATAAAGCATAATGATAAAGAGTTAATAATTATGACTATGTTTATGAATGTATGAACTCTCCTATAAAGCAGAAGTGGATAGTAGAGCGGATTAAGAACCACAATCCTACAATATGCTTCTTATAAGAAATACATTTGAAGCAGAAAGATACTCACAGAGTAAAGGTAAACATCTGGAGCAGAATACATTATGCTTTAGCTAAAGTGAAAAAAGCAGGACTAGCAATCCTTATCTCAGACAAAGCAATTACTAAAATAGATCTTACTAAAAGAGTTAAAGGACACTTCATCTTCCTAAAATGTACCATAGACAATGAAGTAATTTCAATACTAAATATGTATGTACCAAGTGGTATAGCATCCAAATTTTTAAGAGGACAAACTAAATGAGTTACAAAGACATACCAAAACTCTATTGGTGGGGGAGCTCAACTTCCCTCTCTCAGAATTAAATAAATCTGACCATAAAAGAAACAAGAAAGAAGTTAAGGAGGTGAATAGAATATTAGAAAAATTAGATATGATAGACTTCTTGAGAAAGCTGAATGGGGGGAAGGAGAATTTTTTTTCTTAAGTACTTGGAACATACACAAAAATTGACCATGTATTTAGGGCATTAAAAACCTCATAATCAAATGCAGAAAGGCAGAAATACTGAATGCATCCATTACAGATCATGATGCAATAAAAATCACATGCAATAAAGAGTTATGGAGAGTTAGACCCAAAACAAATTGGAAACTAAATAACCTAATGTTAAAAAATGAGTAGATCAAACAGTAAAGCATAGAAAGAATTAATAATTCATCCAAACCCATGACAATAATGAGACAACATATCAAAACTTTTGGGATACAGTCAAAACAGTTATTATGGCAAATTTTATTTCTCTAGATGCTTACATAAATAAAATAGAGAAAGAGATCAATGAACTGATCATGCAATTAAAAATGTTAGAGAAAGAACAAATTAAATAGCCCCAATTAATTCGCAAATTAAATTTGGAATAGAAGTTATGAAAATTAAATGTTAAATTGATAAAATCGAGAGCAAGAAAACTCTTGAACTAATAAATAAAACTGTGTTGGTTTTACCAAAAAATAAAACAAAATAAATAAAATTTTGGTAAAATTTCATTAAAGAAAAGAAAATAGAAAAACAAATTACCAGTATCAAAAATGAAAAAGGTGAATTCACCATCAATGTGGAGGATATTAAAGTAAAAATTTGAAAGTAATTTGCCCAGTTGTATGCCAAGAAATTTGACAATCTAAGTGAAATGGATGCATATTTGCAAAAATATAAACTGTTCATGTTAACAGAATAAATTAAATATATAAATTGCTCCCTCCCAGAAAAGGAAATTGAACAAGCCATCAATGAAAAAATTCAGGGCCAGATGGATTCACAAAGTGAATTCTACCAAACATTCAATGAACAATTACTTCTAATTCTATATAAACTAGTTGAAAAAATAGATGGAAGAGTTCTTTCAAATGACTTCTATGCCACCTATATGATGCTGTTGCCTAAATCAGGAAGAGTCAAAAACAGAGAAAGAAAATAACAGACCAGTTACTGTAAAGAATATGAATGCTAAAATGTTAAATAAAATATTAGCACATTGACTACAGCAAAATATCACTATGATAATACAGTATGATCAAGTACAATTTATACCAGGAATGCCAGGTTGGTTCAATATTAGGAAATTTGTCAGTATAAATGACCATATCAATAACATAGAATTTCTAATATTTGAATATTTCTAATTTCTAATAGAGATTCTGTGATTGTCTCAATAGATTCTAAAAAAGCTTTTGTCAAAATAAAATATTAAAAACACAAGAGAGCATAGGAAAAATGGATTCTTCCTTAAAATGATAAGTAGTTATCTATGTGATACCATCACCAAGCATTATGTGTATTGGGGAAAAGCTAAAAGAATTCCTAATAAGTTATCACCACTATTATTCAATATTGTAAGAAAAGAAATTGAAGGAATTAGAATTGGTAATGAAGAATTGGTAAATCTCACTCTTTGCAGATATGATAGCATACCTAGAGGACCCTAGAAAATCATCTAAAAATATACTGGAAACAATTACCAACTGTAGCAAAGTCACAAGATATAAAGTAAACAAACATAAAGCTTCAACATTTTTATATATTACTAATAAGAAAAAGCAACAAGAGATAGGAAAAGAAATGCAATTTTAAATAACTTCAGACAACATAAAATACTTGGGAATCTACCTGCCAAGGCAGACTCAGAAGCTTTATGAAAACAACTATAAATGGTTCATGAATACAATGGAATATTATTGTTCTATAAGAAACTATTAATGGCCAGAGTCTTAGAGAAGCAAGGAATAACTTATAGGATCTGATGCTGAGCGAAGGAAGGGAGCAGAAACAAGAGAATGATGTGGTTAATTAAAATTAAGATGTTGCACCTTAATGGAAGCAGCCCCCCTCAACAGTTTACAGAGCTAGGATAATCATATTAGACCAGCTATGAACAAAGTTATCTCCAACCAGAGGAAGAAAAACAAAAAGAAAAGCAAAACTAACCCTTCATAATCTGATGAATACTTTATAAAAATTATCACTTTTGTATCTCTTTCCCTTAATCCTCATACCTAAAATGATTAATATGTAAACATGTTTATCCAAAATATGTATGTATAATGTTAACCTGACTGTTTACTGCTGAGGGAAAAGGGAGTAGGGAGAGAGGGTGGAAGGAAATTTTGTTACTTAAAAATATTAATGTGCATATGGATGAAAATAAATAAATTAATTAGTTTTTGAAAATAAATTTACATGGAGAACCAGGGGGGAAAAAGGAAGAACAATAAAACACTTTTCTCACAAATAAAATCAGTTCAAAATAACTGTGTAAGATCAATTGCTCATGCTAGGCTGAACTAATGGAATAAAAATGACAATTCTACTTAAGTTAAATTACTTATTTAGTGCCATACCAATCAACCTTCCAAAATATTACTTATATGAGCTAGAAAAAAATAGTAACTAGATCCATATGGAAGAGCAAAAGGTCCAGAACATCAAGGAAATTAATGAAAAATGCAAAAGAAGGCAACTTAGCCATACCTGATTTAAAAATTATAATATAAAGTATCAGTTATCAAAACCATCTGGTACTGGCTAAAAAATAGAGTGTAGGATAGGTGCAAAAGAGATAGCAGGAAATGACTATAGTATTCTACTGTTTGATAAAGCCAGAGTCCAGCTTCTGGGATAAGAACTCACTCTGATAAAAACTGCTGGGAAAAATGGAAGATAGTTTGGCAGAAATTAAGCATAGACATCTCACACCCAATAGCAAGATAAGGTTGAAATAGGTATAGGATTTAGGCATAAAAGATAATATCATAAACAAATTAGGAGAACAAGAAATAGCTTACCTGTCAGATCTTCGATAAGGGGAGCAGTTTATGACCAAAAAAGGGACAGAAAATATTTTAAAAACCTGGATAATTTTGATTACATTAAAATTTAAAAGTTTTTGCAACCAAGATTAAAAGGAATATAGCAAACTGGGTTTAAATCTAGTGTTTTTGACAGAGCTCTCATTTCTAAAATATATAGAGAACTGAGTCAAATTTATTAAAAAAAAACCAAGTCATTCACTAATTAACAGATGATGAAAGGAGATATAGAAAGGCAATTCTCAGATGGAGAAATTAAAGTTATCAATATTCATATGAAAAATTTCTCTAATTCATTATTGATAGAGAAATGCAAATTAAAAAAATATCTGAGGTACCACCTCTCACCTATCAGATTGGTCAATACAACTAGAAAGAAAAATGGTCAATGTTATAGGGGATGTGTGAAAACTGAGGCACTCATGCACTTTTGGTGGTGTTGTGAACTGATCCACCCCTTTCTGGAGGACAGTTTGGAATTATACCCAAAGGGCAATAAAACTGTGCATACCTTTTGATCAAGCAAAACCACTGCTGGGTCTGTATACTGAAGAGATCATCATAAAGGATAAAAATTTCACATGTAAAAAATATTCATAAAAGCTCTTTTTGCATTGGCAAAGAATTGGATATTGAGGGGATGCCCATCCATTGGGGCATGACTGAAAAAAATTGTGGTATATGTATGTGATTAAGCACTACTGTTGTATAAGAAATCATGAGGGACAAGATTTCAAAAAAGCCTGGAAAGACTTACCTGAATTGATGCTAAATGAAATGAACAGAACCAGAAGAGCTTCATAAACGTTAACAACAACATGGGATGATGATCAACTGTGATGGACTTGTTCATTTCAACAGTAAAATACAGACAATTTTAAACACTTCTGATGGAAAATTTCATCCATATGCAGAAGAGAAACTGTGGAGTTTAAAGGAAGAACAAAACATATTATCTTCAATTTGTAAAAGTTATCTTATGGGGTGGCTAGATGGAGCAGTGGATAGAGCACTGGCCCTGGAGTCAGGAGTACCTGAGTTCAAATCCAGCCTCAGACACTTAATGATAACCTAGTTGTGTGGCCTTGGGCAAGCCACTTAACCCATTTGCCTTGCAAAAACCTTAAAAAAAGTTATCTTATGTAGTATGTGATTTTTTTCTCACTCCAATGTTTTCTTTCTTCCATTTGGATTTGATTCTTCTCTCACAACATGATCAATAAAGACCTTCTGTTTGGTGTGATTATAAATGTAAAGCCTGTATCAGATAGCTTTCTCAGAAGAGAGAGAGGGAAAAGTGTGAAATTCAAAACCTTTTTTAAAAATGTTTGCTAAAAACTACTGTTGTATATGGCTGAAAAAAACAAATAAATAAAATATTTTTTAAAAAAGAACATATTGTAGATGAAGAAACTGACACTGACACAATCACTTTAATACTTCGTAGATCCATAGTTTTGATTGTTTGAACATTCCTTACACTGACATTATCTCTCTTGACATATGATGAATTTCAAAAATTCATAAAAGTATCACTACATTATAACAATGCTGTAAATAAAGAAATCTCAGTCATTAGAATGAGATTATGCAATTCAAAGAAAATTTACTCAAGGAAATTAGCTTTGTTGAATAAGTAATGACATAAATTAGTGAATATGTATATTTTTATGTTCTTATAATTAATATACTTTTTAACATGATAATTTAGCTGTAGTATTAAAAATATAATTGATTTTTGCAGATGCTCCAACCACTGGAATGAGTGGTGGTGGCAGAAAATATTAAGTTCTTACAATTTAAGTAAAACTTCATTATTTATTTTTAATCAACATACTTTTGAGTGGTTGCTAGCAATCTGTAGAATGAGATGTTCTTGATCCCTGATTACATATTATGAATTACTGAATGAATAAAAGAGAATGTTAGTATACGTTCTTAGAGGTATTAATTTATGCTGCTACATTGGCTATCCACTGCTGTAATTTTCAGGGATTAATTAATTAAAACACTTCAGTGTTCATTGTTCAGATGTCACACAATTATAATTACAAATAATAGGTGATTTGACCTTATCTAAATGGATAAATACAATTGAAGTTATGAACTAAATTCTACTTCCTAGTAATTCATCACAACTTTTAGAAAGTATGACATTTTCCAAATGTGATCTATGAATTGGTCATAGAAATAAATACATGTACTGAAAAAGATTCCCTTACCTGAAATATTTTTATTTAAAATAATGATTGCAATAATAATGGTGATGGTGATAAAATATATTAAGATAAAAATAGCTGAAAGGACTTTTTGTCAGTTGTTAAAACCACTCAATTAAGGGAAAAATCAAAATTTCCAAAACCATGGGATCAAATAAAAATACAATTTACTTCTCTCTTGACTGTAGCAAAATGAAGGAACAAAATGGTAGATAGGCTGACATCACTCCAATGTGAGAATGCAAGAAATGTCCTAAGCATACTGAGAAGACATTTTATAAATTTATTTTGAATTAGATCATGTAGTAGTCATATCTGTAAAGTTTCAGCAAGAAATTCAGAACTTCCCTGGTTATCCTTTCTGTTCATCTTGCTAACATCATTTGGAAAGTCACTTTGTTTAGAGACTATGACTGCACTATGAATGGACACGTTGGCTCATTAGTGATTCAGTTCTACCTTAATTTGGAAATCAGATCCTCTTTTTTTATACACTTTCAAGAAATCCTTGTCAAACTATCACGTATGTCTTCAGATGAGCAAACTCCTTGTCCAGTGCTCATATATTTTGCATATAAGCTGAGAAATGAAGGGGAGAAATTTACTCCTAATCAAATACGTAGAAGATGCCCTCAAATGTAAATTGGTGACATTCTTTCTTGGTTCTAGGCTTCTTAGTAACTTTCATGATTTTGAGGTTTCGCCTATTTCCATACTTAAGGGAAAATTGGAGATTAAAAACAAAACTTTTCTCATGTATGGTTTGTATTCTTTATTGAACAAATGAATTCACTTTATATTACCCTTGAATCAAGATATCTGAATCTTCCTTGGAGATATATTATTTTAAAGAAAAATGATGAATTTATCAATTTTGGTTACAGTTATCTTACTATTTAGACATCAGTGGCTAATTCAATCCATATTTTAGATTTGCATATAAATAAGAACCCATTAACTTCAAAGGTATCTGCTAACCCTTTTAGATTTTCCAAATAAATGGAAATAATTTTCTTACAGTGAACCTAAAATTGACTTCGAAATATTTAACCATTAGTACTAAATCCACTGCAGATCATGCAGAGCATTTCATCTTCTGTGTGACAAGCCATCATTCCTATTAAGTTGTTGTGATATATCCTTCATCTCTGGGAGCAGGGTATGAAATCATAATGATTTAATTGACTAAATTATTTAAAATAGCATATTTTAGAGAATAATTATGACATAGTAGAGAAATGGTCTATAAGCCAGGATAGTCTTTCAGATGTCACATCTAACATATAGTTATATGAACCTGAGTAAGTCTCAATTTCTCTGTAGTCCAAGTAATTCTCTAATTCTTAAGATTCAGAAAATCTTCCAAGTTGCATTGGTGGAGGAAACTTCTACATCTGAGAATTTCCTGTATCATTATAACCATAGGTCCATTCTTTTTTCCCTAAGATGAAATATTATTTTTAATTTCTTGAAATCTACATAAAACAAAGATTTTAGTGTCCCAATGGATTCAAATATTGTACAAAAGTTCTAGAAATGTGGATTTCAGAACGCATGCATAGTTTTTTCATAGTGGTAGAAATAGTTCTACACACGTTTTTCTTTTCTCCAGCAGTCTCAAATTTTCAACCATATGTGATGTCCTTCAAATAACTTTGAAGACTTTAGAATATTGAAACTAAGTGAAACCCTTTTGAGATTAGACTTTACAATAAAATAAAAATGCGTTGTACATTTATCTTTAACCTACTAGAATTTAAAGTCTAAATTTATCTTCAAAAAATGAATTTGATATGTTGGAGCTTTCAATACAGATTTAGTGACCTATGGTGAACTAAAGACAAAGTAAAATTCTAAGAAAAAGTAAAAATATATGTAATTTTGAAATATGAGTTCTAGAATTTATTTTTAAAGACTATATAACCCAATTGTACATTTAAAGTACTTTAAGGTTAGACATTTGATCTTCTCAGACAATTAAATGGGAAATATAGTTTAAAATATGAACAGAGTAGCTGGGACAGCTAGGTGGCAAAGTGGATAGAGCACTGACCCTGCAGTCAGGAGAACCTGAGTTCAAATCTGACCTCAGACACTTAACAATTACCTAGCTGTGTGACCTTCAGCAAGTCACTTAACCCCATTACTTTGCAAAACCTAAAATAAATAAATAAATGAATGAATGAATGAATGAATAAATAAATAGATAGATAAATAGATAGATAGATAAACAACTAGATAGATAGATAGATAGATAGATAGATAGAGAAATAAATAAATAATGAAAAAAAAAGAACAGTGTAGTTGTAGGATTGTAAATTCTAAACCAGTTGGTTCCTCTATTGGTGTGGTAATGGAGTGATTATCCAAGACCTTGGAAATAATATTTTTGGTTGATACTGACCATCAGAACTGTTAAACATTGAAAAGAAAAAAAATTAGAAGTCAGTAATCTCATGGTTTTGTAAACATTTCCTTTTTTGTACTTCCTTGTATCTTAAGATTTGTGTTTGTTGATGTTAAGTCCACAGAAAAAAAATACAATTTTAAGATAAAGGAAAAATTCATTTTCTCTGTATGTGTGTGTATATTTAAACATACAGATATGAGAGAGATAGAGAGAGAGAGAGAGAGAGAGAGAGAGAGAGAGAGAGAGAGAGAGAGAGAGAGATTCAAGGAAGGGGAAAGTAAGAAACTATTCATTCAGAAGTTATCCAGATTCTATTCCAGGATGTTTATATCACTGTCATATTCAATATTAAGGTGGCTATATAGGGTTGTGATGGGCTATTTATTGGCTATTTATTTTAATTAAATTTGTATTAAATAATCTGATCAGTTTATGTAACTTAAAATTTCTAGGTGGTGCAATGAATAGAGCACTGATCCCTGGAGTCAGGAGGACCTGGGTTCAAGTCTGGTCTCATAATTACCTAGCTGTGTGACCCTGGGCAAATTACTTAACCCTATTGCCTTGCCAAAAACAAATCCAAAAACAAACATTAAAAATTTCCCTTGTGCTTTTCTCTCTCTCTCTTCTTAGATAACATTTGAATCTAAAAATAATATTTTAAAGGGAAAAATATAAAAGAAGAAAGAGGGAAAGTGAGCAAAGTTGATTGATATAGCAAAGACATTTGAAAAGTTCAATGTTTATACTCATGGATCTCATATCTCTGCAAACCATGGATCTTCTTAGCAATGATTCTTGGAAATATATTCCTTTTAATGGAATCTTTGGATTAAAAGAAATGGATATTTTGTCAATTGATTTATATACAATTACACACTGTTTGGAAGACATTACTTCTCTGTGTAATTTTGCAGCATTCATTTTTTGATTATTTTGTTATTATGGTTCTTTCCATTTGCTAATATTGTAGTAATTAAACAAAATGTTTTCTTTGCTCTTCTTATTTCACTCTACATTATTTAACATATCTTTCCATGTTTCACTGTATTCTTCATAATTGTCTTTCTTAAATCATAGTTACATCTCTTCAGATTCACTTGCCATAATTTGTTTTGCCATTGCTCAATCTATGTATATCTAATGTATTTTTCTGTGATTAAAAAGATATTAAATTAAAATGCTATTGAAATGTTAAATTCTATAAACAGTTGGTAAATGTGGTGTGAGGAGTCTATTAATAACCACCTTATAGTATATTCCTAATAGTATACTGTTTGGGTCAAAAGGATTGGACATTTCACTCTTTTTATTTGGATAATTGCATTTTCCCCAAAAGAGATGTTTTGATTCACATCTCCACCAAAAATACAGTAGTGTGCCTCTCTTCATGTAACCTATGTTTTGTCTTTTTTTGCCAATTTTATGAATAAGTGTATTTTATGACAGTATATTATGATGCACATTTGTTTTTAGTGCCATTTTATAAAATCATTTCATATGTTATCAATAGTTCACAATTCTTCTTTTGAAATTTGTTCATGCATTTTGACTATTTGAGAAAATTTTTAAAGAAAAAAATAAGAGTAGAAAAGGGTGCGATCAGCAACTCTGATCAATATAGCAAAGAAATTCTAAAAAAAGTTCATTGTTTTACACTCATAGATAGATGCATATATAGTTATATGAATTGGTAAATTATACATAGATAATAAGATGGGTATGGATGAAAAAGATTATTAAAATATATGAACAATCTTCTCTATAAAATAATGATATATATCTTCACACAGAGATAGAATTCAATAGATATTTATTTGCTGTGTGTAACTTTTTATCATGTATAACAAACCATTACCTGAGAAATTTTGTATATTTTCCCATTTTCCCCACTCCTCTTAATCTAGTTATTTCATTTGTGTAATAACTTTCAATTTCATAGTAACAGTTATTTATTTAACCTTTTTCAAATGGCAGTATCTCTTTTTTAGGTAAGACTATATCTCCTGCGTATAGAAATAACAGGTGTATAAGCTCTTTTCGTAAATTTTTTAATTCTATGATTCTTTAATATGAATGTCACATATTCTCAAAGGTGTTTCAGTATAATTTCATGCAAGGAATTAGATTTTAACTGATCCTAATCCTAGTTTATATCTTGCAAATGATGCTTATATTGTTGAATACTGAGAAATTGTGAAAAATCAAAGAAAATGTCTAGTATTCTGTCTTGTTGGTCATGCAACAGTATTTCTCAAGGTGGAAAGCATCATATAGAGGCAGGCTGTTTGAAACTCAATGTTTATTGGTCTTCATAGGACAAATGATTATTCCAAAAAATAGTACAAAATTAATGAAAATTCCATCTCTTTTTTCCCAGAATATAAAATTGGATTTCATTATTTCTGTGGTTTTTAGGAGAAAAAATCAAACAAACTTTTCTTTAATTTACTTTTGAGTATATTTCTACCTATCTATTTCTATAAAAGTTTCACAGTGGAAGGTAAGAGCAAGTTTGATACCAAAAAATTAATTTGTACTTCCTGTTTTATAGTTTTGTAGGAAGAACTCTTCTATTACACATCTTGTTGGCACTTACAAGGGAGGGGAGCATGTTTTTCTTTCTAAATAAAACTGTTTCTACTGTAGTAAATAGTATAATCTTGCCTTGAACCAAGCAATAATAAGTAGAATTCATATAATAATTCAATATTTCTAAAATTATTAAACTAAATCATCTTTTTTGATTTTTATATTTGTCCCTTGAAGTAATTATCACAGGCTGTTATCCTGTTTTACAGTTTGTAGATGTTGAATCCAAGATTTAAAGAGAGGTTAAATGGGTCAGTTGTCATGATTGGTTTGTAAGTATCAAAGTCAGGGAAAAAACCTATGTTCCTTGATTCTAGCTCCAGCACTAAATCCATTCTAACACGTAATACTGTATTCATATGCACTTCCTGGAAGAGGTCACTAATATCAAGGAAAAAATTACCACCACCTTTAAGAAATTGTTGCAAATAAAATCAGATACTTGCTCATCAATATACTTTTTCCAGTGCAGTAATCATGAGCTCTGAGGGAGCTTAAATTTGTTGATCAGCTAAATTTTTTCTGAAACATCCCATTCTGCTACCTGCACATCTGGTTGGGAAACAATTTTATACACATAAATGATTCATCTTTTATTTAGTGAGGTAGCAATTTAAAATCATTTCCCAGTTGTATGGCCTACAATCTGCTCTCGAGCCATTATGTTTGCCCCTCTGACTCTTTATAATTGTGTATGTCAGTATTCCTTTGAAGTACAGTACAAATTCTCTTAATATCAAACAAATCACTAAATGTTTCACCAGTTGGTTGTCTGTACTCTGCTGAGAGTAACATTAAAAATGTAAAGGAAACATTTTTAGCATTCCTTTTGCTCTAGCACAAAGTAATCATAAATGGTTTCTTGTGCTCTTCCATCCAGAATTTTTAAGTTTTACTGATAGATATCTATGATCAAAAGCATAGAATCAGCAAATCTTCAAACTGTAATGAAGTTTATACAAATTCTTTGCATATTTTTGTCATGTCTCATAATACATCTCCTCCTATATTTTAAAGAAAATGAGTACGAATAGAGATTGTATAACTTGTGCAATTAGTGGTACAGTAGATAGAGCACTAAGTCTGGTGTCAGAAAGACAGAGGTCAAATTTGACCTCATAAACTTACTAGCTATATGGCCCTAGGCAAATAACTTAATCCTTGCCTATATAAAACTCAGAAACTAATTGGTAAACCATTCCAGTGTCTTTGCTAAGAAAACCCTAGGGATAGTTAGTCCAATGCATAACAAAAAGTCAGAAATGACCAAACAGCTTTCTCAAAGGCATAGAAATGATAGAACCAAGACTTTGGTCTGGATATATTAAACCCTGACCTTCAGTGAAACATGGGCAGGTGGCTTCTTAGACCCTTGAAAAATTAATACAGATTGTAATTAGTGATTCCTTAAGCTTCTGTAATTTTTTTCCAATGAATTTATGACAAATGCATTATAGCTAAGATCTATATCAGGCCTGTGAAATGGTAGTAATACAATCAAAAACAATTCAAGAGCTTACTCTGTACCTGGTACTATGCAAAGCAAACAATAAAATATCATTTAATCAGATTTAGTTTACTCAGAATTTATGAAAATAAGAGATTGTGTTTTATAGTAGAAAGTTAGGCTTGAATCAAGAAACCTAGAATCATATCCAATATAGTCATATTCCATAGTATCATGGGCATTATTTCTCATCTATAAAATGGGGTTAATAATAGCATCAATGTTACTGCACTGCAGGAATTAAGAGTTATCAAGTTATTTGCAGCACTTTCTATGTCTTATACTTCATAAATGCTAGCTAGTATTGTTGTTATTCTTATAAATGTCACCATAGCTATTATTACATTTGCTAAATAAAATGAATTATTCATAGATTTGAAAAGTGATCTCAATTAGACACTAGAAGACATTGTTAAAACATTGGAGACATTTTAAAGTATGGTTCCCCCAATCACTTTAGAAGTGTCTATCTATTTTCCAGGAAAAAATATGCTTATGTTAGGCCAAACATAGAATCCAAAATCACATACTGAGAAGATGCAGGGATTAAGCATAAGAATTTCCCTGTCAATTCCCGAATTTTATAGCCAGTTAAATAAAAAAGACCTTTAGCCATAAAACAAAATTAATTCTAGTCACCAAAAATTATTTTTTACCAATAAGAAAACAAAGGGAATTTTGGATATGTTCTTTCAAATCTCAGATGAGATAGGGATGTAACACAGAATAATATATTCTGCAGATTTGGTTCTACTCATCAGTGAAGAGAGAAGGAACTTCAATAATAATGAAATGTTTTAAACATTTTTTTCTAAAAAAAGACAGGTGACTGCTAATCAACATACTATCACTTCAAATAGAAGAAAAGTGTGAGATAAAAAACTGATAAGAAAAATCTGAATAATCAATCATTTATGATTGCAGGAATAGTCAAGGAATTTGTTTCAAAATAGTTTATCAAATAGGTCTAGGGTAAATAGAGAACAAAGATAGTCAAAAAAGCATAGACACACTTCCAAGATCTTTATAAATTATGATGCAGTAGGAATAAAGGAGTCAGCAGTTGTCATAACAGGGGGATGAAAAGATCCTACAAAATGCCATTATCAAAAACTCCTCTTGTACTTGACAAGAGGAGATAGATGACAGTGAAAGGCAGTGTAAAACATAAACTAATTTGTAAAAAATGGAAGAATCTGAGCAATACGGTCTCATAAATCAGAGAGAAGCAATGAAGAATAAATCCAGTTTCAAATTTTGGTAAAAGTTTCAACTATGCAAAGCCACCTCAGGGCATATAGATGAAAATGAAAGGAAGATTATAAATAAAAAAGTTCTTCAAAAAAGAAGCATGGCAATTTTTTTCTCTGGCAAGGATAATAACCTGACTTATGCTTAAATTCTAACACAATAGTCTGAGACAGTAATGAGACTAGGAAAATAAATATGAGAAAAGCAGTTGATTAAACAAATTGTTCATGGAATGGATTTATGTGAAATAAATAAAATTGTGCATTTGCAAATCTGATTACAAGGTATCTGATGGAGGGAAAGATAAAAAAGGGGAAAATCTCATTACTGAAAAAAGAAAAGTAACATAAAGATCTACTGCCTAAAGGCCTACTTTTGCATCTAAACTAAAATGTTATGAGACTAACCTATAACTTTATTGATTATCTAAATGAAGATATCAATAGGAAAGAGCTAGGTGTTCCTAAGCAGTAATCCATAGCGCACAGTATCTATGTCATCATGAAATAGATTATATAATGTAGAGAATAGAAGATTCCATCAAGCTCATTGCTTGTTGGTTAAGTAAAAATATTGCCTGATTTGTTACAAAACAAATCACTACTTTAAAGAATTTCTTCAAATATTTGTCACCCCCCCACACACACACAAAGAGATAAAACTCATTCAGAACTCTTAAGGGATATTCCAAAATTAACTCCTATAATAAGTATCAGAAGAGATACAAAACCTTCAGAACCATGATTGTTTTCAAAAGCACAGCCACTGTGACAGATGAAATAGATTTTAGAGTTCAAATTGAATGGAAATTGTCTTTGAACAGTGAAATTTTCCAAATTTTATTCATATCTGAAAATGACATCATATTACTTTAAGCAACATTAAATTGCAGAACCTCCTAAAAGTGATCTGTAAGCACTGAAATGAGTTTGACTTGAGTATCCATAGAGGAAAAAATAAGTTCATGAATAATATCTATTGCCTAGATTTTGACATGCAATCATATAGACAAGTTATGTGAATTGCTCACCAGTTTTTTTTATATATAAGGACAAACAGTGCAAGTAGACAATTAGTTTAGTCAACAATTAGATGGGAAAAATTGATTTCTTTTAATAAACTGAAAAGCCTATTAAATAACCTTAAAATTCTTCTAGAACAAGGTACATTTTTAAATTAATGTTTTATTTTTCCAAGCTAAATGTTAAACCAATTTATAACATTCACTCTTAAAAAAATTTGAATTATGGGTGGCTAGGTGGCATAGTGGATAAAGCACTGGCCTTGGAGTCAGTAGTATCTGCATTAAAATCTGGTCTCAGACACTTAATAATTACCCAGCTGTGTGGCCTTGGGCAAGCAACTTAACCCCATTTGCCTTGCAAAAACCTAAAAAAAAAATTGAATTCCAAATTCTCTCCTTTCCTGCCTCCCCCCTCTTTCCTATGATGAGCAGTCATGAAAAATGTATTTCCATATTATTTGTAATGTGAAAGAAAAGACAAAAAAGAAGAAAAAATGTTTTAAAATGTATGATTCGATCTACCTTCTAATTCCATTATTCTTTCTCTAAAGGTGGATTGAATTTTTCTTCCTGTTTTTATCAGCCATTGTCTTGGATCAGTGCTTTGCTGACAATAGTTAAATCATTTATAGTTGATCATCATCATACAGTATTATATTGCTTTGGAAAATTTTCTCCTGGTTCTGCTCATCCTACTTAGCATCAATTCATTTACATTTCTGCAGGTTTTTTTTTTTCTGAGAGTATTCTGCTCTTCATTTCTTATAGTATTCTAGTATTTCATGACACTCATATAATACAACTTGTTCAGCCATTCTCCAACTGATGGACATCCCTTCAATTTCCAGTTCTTTGTCACCAATCAAAGAGTTCTATAAATAGGTCTTTTTTGCCATTTGTTTTTTTAACTATTTGTGGTTTAGATCTAGTTCTCTTATTGCTGAGCCAAAGGTTAAGCACAGTTATATAGCACCTTGGGTTATATTTCAAATTGCACTCTAGAATGGTTGAACCAATTACAACTCGACTTGAGTGCATTAATGACTGCATTTTCACACATCCATTACAACTTTTGTCATTTTCCTTTTCTATCATATTACTCACTTTTATAGGTATGGTATCTGATGTTAATTTAGTTTGAATTTTTCTAATAAATAGCAATTTAGAGCATATGATTAAAGGTAGTTTTACTTAATGATTTCTTGAAAAATAATATCTAGACTTTGTTTTATTATAGTTTTCAGGAAGTTGAATAATTCCTGATTTAGCTCTCCTCTGATTTTTAGGTCAGTCTTTTTATGAGAATTTTCACATTTCTTCTATTTCATTCTTTTGATTGTCTTATTGTTTCTTGATGTGCTGTGGAGTCCATAGCTATCTCTTGGTCAATTCTAATTTTAAAGGAACTATTTTCTTTTTTAAGTTTTGAATCTTTTTTTCCTCAATTGGCCAGTTTTCCTTTTTAAGGAGTTCTTTTCTTCTGTAAATTTTTCTACAACATTTTTTTACCATTTGGCCCATTAGTTTTTTTTTTAATTTTTTAAATTTTTGTTATTTTCTTCAGTAATTTTTGGGTCTCCTTTACTTATTAACTCTTTTTTCATGATTTTTTTATTATTCTCTTTGTTTCTCTCAAACTCTTATTTGATTTTTAAATTTTTCTTTGAGCTCTTCCAGAAATTCTTTTTCCATGTGAGAGCAATTCACATTTTTTTTCTTTGAGGATTTTCATATAGAAAGTTTGGTTTATTTGTATCATTCTGAGTTTTTATTTTAATCATCCCTGTCACCATAATTTACTTTTTTGGTAAGATTAATTTTTTTCTTTGCTCATTTCTACAACCTCTTTCTTGATTTTTACTTGATATTAAAGTTATGCTCTGCTCCCAGGGTGGAAGGGACACTGTCCCAAGTGGTCAGTGTTTTGGGGTTTTTTCCATTTATTTTCATAGTTTATTTTGTAGAACTGAAAGTTTTCAGGTCTTCCAAGGTAATATGTCATAAGAAGATGTGTGTTTATACCTTTCTGCTCTGTACTCTGATATAATAGTGCATATAAGCACTCTTTCCCCCTTGAAACTGGGATCAATGTCACCATTCCCCTTGGAGCTGGCCAGCATGACAGAAGTAGGCCTCTTTCTGAGCTGAGGCCTACTTTGGTCTTGTTGGACAATTCCTGCACTGAATGGAACTTCATTCTCAACCTATTTCTTCCACTATTCTAAGTTATTGTGTGCTTGAATATTCTTTAACTTCATCGTTTTATGGGTTTTGTTATTTCAGAATTTGTTTGGAGGTATTATCTTACAGTGTTTGGAGGGCAATTTCAAAGAGCTTAGGCAAATATTTGTCTCTTCTCATCAATCTTTTCTTCAATTCCTCCACCATACATACTTTAATAACAGCATTTTGCCAGTGATGTATGACTGTAAACACATATTACAATAGTGTCCATAGTATTAAAAATGAATTACATACTAGAAATAGCTAGCAACTTTAGGAGAGTCACAAGATATAAAATAAACACTCATAAATCCTGAACATTTCTATAAATGACTATCAAGTTATAGCAGAAAGAGCTAGAAAGAAAAATCCAATGTAAAGTTACCTCAGACAATATAAAATACCTGCAAGTCTACCTGCCAAGGCAGACTCAAAAATTTTCTGAAAATAATTACAAATCATTTATCACACAAATAAAATCAGATTTAAATAACTGGGAAAATATCAACTGCTCATGGATAGACTGAGCTTATATAATAAAAATGACAATTCTACCAAAATTATACTACTTGCTTAGTGCCCTTCCAATAAAAATTCCAAAAAACTTACTTTAATGAGTTAGAAAAAATTGAAAGTAAATTCATATGGAGAAACAAAAAGTCAAGAATTTCCAGAGATTCAATGAAAAAAAGTGCAAAAGAAGGTGACTTAGCCCTACCTGCTCCAAATTTATATTACAAAGCATCAGTCATCAAAACTGTATGATATTAGCTAAGAAATAGAATGGTGGATCAGTGGAATAGACTAGGTGCAATAGCAGGAAACGATTATAGTAATCTGTTTGATAAACCCAAAGAGTCTAGCTATTGGGATAAAAACTCTTTCGTTGATTAAAAAAGATTTGGGGAAAATTGGAAGTTAGTATTAAAGAAACATATTAGACCAGCATCTCACACCCTATGACAAGATAAGATCAAAATGGATACAGGAAATTTAGACATAAAAAATAGTATAAGCAAGCTAGAAGAACAAGGAGTAATTTTCATGTCAAATCTATGGAAAGGGTAACAGTTTTTGACCAAGGAATAGAGGGAGAACATAATTAAAAACAAACTAGGGAATTTTGATTACATTGAATTAAAAGGCTTTCCTTTGAATAAAAAGAAATGTGGTAAATTGGGAAATAATTTTTACAACTACTATTGCTGACAGAGGACTCATTTCTAAAGTATACAGGGAACTGATTCAAATTTTCAAAAAAAAAAAACAAGCCATTCCCCAATTAAGAAATGGTCAAAGGATATGCAAAAACAATTAACACATGAGGAAATGAAAGAGATCCATAGCCATATGAAAAATTTCTCTAAATCATTACTGCTAAGAGAAATGAAAATTAAAACAACTCTGAGGTACCATCTCACAACTATCCAATTGGCCAATATGACCAGAAAGGACAATGTTGGAAGGGATGTGGGAAATCTGGGACACTAATACATTGTTGGTGGAGCTGTGAACTCATCCAAAATTTCTGGAGAGCAATCTGGAATTATGCCCAAAGGGCATTAAAATGTGCATACTTTTTGATCCATTAATACCACTACTGGGTCTATACTTGGAAGAGATCATGAAAAAGAGTAAAAGCATCACTTGTATGAAAATATTCATAGCAGCCCTATTTGTGGTAGCAAAGAATTGGAAACTGGGTGAATATCCATTAATTGGGGAATGACTGAACAAATTGTGGTATATGTATGTTATGGATTACTATTGTTCTATTAGAAACCAAGAGGGATGAAATTTCAGAGAATCCTGGAAAGAATTGCATGAACTGATTTTGAGTGAGATGAGGAGAACCAGAACATTGTACACCCTAACACCAAAATGAAGGTGATAATAAAACTTAATGGTCTTGCTCATTCCATCAATGCAATAATCAGGGACAATTGTAGAATATCTGTGATGGAGACTACCATCTTTATCCAGAGAAAGAATTGTGGAGTTTAAACATAGACCAAAGTCTATTACCTTCAATTTTTTTAAAGTCTTATGTACTACATAATTTTGCTATCTCTAGTATTATATTTTCTCTTCAAGGATATGATTTCTCTCTCAACACATTCAATTTTGATCAAAGTATAGCATGAAAACAATGCAAAGATTATTAGACTGCCTATTGTGGAGGGGATGGGTGAGGGAAGGGAGGGTGTGCAAAAATTGTAAAATTCAAAACCTTACAAAAAAACTACTTTTCTATAAAATTGGAAAACACATAAAATAATACATTTTTTGTACTTGAAGATTTTATTTATTTTGAGTTTTAAAATTTTTATACTTATTTTACTTCCTTCCCCTCCACCCACCACAGAAGGCAATTTACCAGCCTTTACATTGTTTCCATGATATATACATTGATCCAAATTGAATTTGATAAGAAAGAAATCATATTATTTTTAAAGCATTTTTTGCAAGGCAATGGGATTAAGTGGCTTGCCCAAGGTCACACAGCTAGGGAATTATTGAGTGTCTGAGGCTGAATTGGAACTCAGGTAGTCCTGACTCCAGGGCCAGTGCTCTTTCCACTGTGCCACCCAGCTGCCCAAGAAATCATATCTTTAATGAAAAAAAAAACATAAAGTATAAGAGCTAGCAAGATCAGACATAAAGATACCAGATTTTTTCCTAAATTAAAGGTAATAGTCCTTGGTCTTTGTTCAAACTCCACAATTCTTTCTCTGGATACAGATGGCATTCTCCATTGCAGACAGCCCCAAATTGTTCCTGATAGTTGCACTGATGGAATGAGCAAGTCTATCAAGTTTGATCATCACCGCCATGTTGCTCTTAGGGTGTACAATGTTTTCTGGTTCAGCTCATCCCTCTCAGCATCAGTTCATGCAAATCACTCCAGGCTTCCCTGAATTCCTATCCATCCTTGTTTTTGATAGAGCAATATTGTTCCATGAAATACATATACCACAGTTTGCTAAGCCATTCCCCAATTGAAGAATATTTACTTGATTTCCAATTCTTTGCCACCACACACAGGACTGCTATGAATTTTTATTCCAATAGCTGGACTCTTTGGGTTTATCAAACGGCAATTACTATTGTCATTTCCTGCTATTGCACCTAGTCTATTCCAGTGATCCATCAATCTATTTATTAGCCAATATTAGACAGTTTTGATGACTGATGCTTTATAATATAAATTTGGATCAGGAAGGGTTAAGCCACCTTCTTTTGCACTTTTTCCATTGAATCCCTGGAAATTTTTTACTTTTTATTTCTCTATCTTAATTTACTTAGTACTTTTTCTAACTCATTAAAGTAATTTTTTGGAATTTTGATTGGTAGGGCACTAATCAGGTAATCTAGTTTTGGTAGAATTGTCATTATTATTATATAAGCTCAACCTATACATGAGCAGTTGATGTTTTGCCAATTATTTAAATCTGATTTAATTTATGTGAGAAGTGTTTTGTAATTGTTTGCAAAATTTTCTGAATCTGCCTTGGCAGGTAGAATCCAAGGTATTTTATATTGTCTGAGGTTGCTTTGAAAGGGATTTCTCTTTCTAACTCTTCCTGCTGTATCTTGCTAGTCATATATAGAAAAATTGAGGATTTATGAGGGTTTACTTTATATCCTGCAACTTTTATAAAATTGCTAATTATTTCCAGTAGTTTTTTGGATGATTTCTTGGGATTCTCTGGGTATACCATCATGTCATCTGCAAAGAGCAAAAGTTTTCTCTTCCTTCTCAATTCTAATTCCTTCGATTTCTTTTTCTTCTCTAATTGCTAAAGCTAACATTTCTCATATGATATTGAAAAACAGTGGTGATAATGGGCATCCTTGTTTCACCCCGATCTTATTGGGAGTTCCTCTAGCGTCTCCCCATTGAATATGCTTTTTTGATCGTTTCAGATAGATACTGCTTATTATTCTAAAGAACAGTCCATTTATTCTTACACTCTCATATCTTTTTTTAAAAAGAATTTTTCAACATCTATTAATATAATTATAAAATCATATAATTTCAGATAGGTTTGTTGTTGATATAATTAATTATACTAACTGTTTTCCTAATATTGAATCAGCCCTGCATTCTGGGATAAATCCTACTTGATCATATTGTATTATCCTAGTGATAACATTTTGTATTAATTTTGATAAGATTTTATTTAAGGTTTTTACGTCTATATTCATCAGGGAGATAGGTCTCTAATATTCTTTCTCTGTTTTAACTCTTCCTGTTTTAGATATCAGCACCATATTGATGTCATAGAAAGTGTTAGGCAGAGTACCATCTTCCCCTATTTTTCCAAAGAGTTTAATAAATCAAATTGGAAACAATTGTTCCTTAAATGTTTGGTAGATTTCACTTGTGAATCCATCAGCCCCTGGAGATTTTCTCTTATGGAGTTCTGTGATGGCTTGTTGAATTTCTTTTTCTGAGATAGGGTTGTTTAGGAATTTAACCTCCTCCTCATTTAATCTGGGCAATTTATACTTTTGCAAATATTCATCCATCTCACTTATGTTCATCAATCTGTATTTTCCTCCATCCTATTCCCCCACCTTTTTCTTAATTTTCTCTCTCTTCTCATCCCACCTCTCCTCACCAGTGTTTTCTTTCTGGCAAGTCTCCCTCAATTTATTATCTTCAAACAGTTCTTCTTTCTTTTCTTTCTCTTTTCACCTTTTGCCTTCCTATCTGTCAGTTCCATTTTCTTTTCTTTCCCTTTCCCTCTTCTACTTCCTAATAGTTTAAGACAGAATTTTCTACCCAACTGAGTATATGTATTATCTCTTTGGTAATTGATTCTCTTCTTTCAATTGTTATTTAATTTTATTTTTCCAATTACATGTTATGAAAGTTTTTCAACATTCAACCACATGCATATGCATAGTTTTAAGGTACATGATTTCCCTCCTCCCCTTCCTTCCCACCCTCCTCCCCGTAGTATTGAAAAGTGAGGTGAATATTGTACATACACATTTATGTTAAACATGTTTACAAATTAGTCATTTTTGGTATAAGTAATTAAGATTATGGAAAAATAAGAAATTTATGCTATAGAAAAGAAATACATGGAAGAAAAATTTAAAAAGTGAGTGTAGTGTTCATTCAGATTCTGTGGAATTTTTAAATTGTGTTTTGTTTTTCTTCCTTGGATGGACATAGCATTGTCCATAGCTGGTCTTCTAGGGTTGTTGAGCTCTCTGAACTTCTGAGAGGAGCTGCCTCTATCAAGTTTGATCAACTCACAATGTTGTCGCTAGTGTGTAAAATGTTCTCTTGGTTCTGTAACCTTCATTCAACGTCAGTTCCTGCAATTCATTCCATGCTTTTCTACAGTCTGACCATTCATGATTTCTTATAGAACAATAGTATTCCATAACATTCATATATTGTTCAACCATTCCCTACTATTTCCAATTCTTTGCCACTAAGGAGATTCTATGAATATTTTGGAGCATTTGGAACCTTACCCACTTTTTTATGATTTCATCTGGATATAGGCCTAATATTGGAATTGCTGGGTCAGAGGGTATGATCAGTTTTATTGCACTTTGAGCATAGTTCCATGTTGCTCTCCAGAATGATTGGATCAGTTCACAACTCAGCCAGTTATGCATCAATGTCCTAATTCTCCCACCACCTCTCCAACATTGATCATCTTTCCTTTTTCTCATCTTAGCCAATCTGATAGCTATGAGGTGATACCTCAGAATTGCTTTAATTTGCATTTCTCTAATCAATAATGATTTGTAGTACTTTTTTCATATAATTATATATAGTTTTCATTTCTTCATTTGAAAACATCTGTTCCTATCCTTTGACCATTTATCAATTGGGGAGTGACTTGGAACCCTATAAATTTGATGCAATTCTCTATATTTTAGAAATGAGACTTTTATCAGAAACCATAGCTGTGAAAATTATTTCCCAACTTTATATTTTCCTTCTAATTTTTCCATTTTACAATTTATAAAATAATCTATTTCTTGTTCAGTTATGAATTTCTCCCCTTTCAATTGATATGACAGATAGGGAAATTTTTTTATCTATTTAGGTAACTGATTCTTGGCTGTAATTCAAGCTCTTTTGATTTCTGGAACATCTCCTTCTAAGCCATCTAATTCTTTAATATGGAAGCTGCTAAATCCTGTGTAACCCCATATGTGGTTCCTTAATTTTAAATTCTTTCTTTCTTTTTTTTTTTGGGGGGGGGAGGTGCAGAACCATGATGGTGGAAGGAGAACAGGCTTCCCTGGGAACTCTCTAAAATATTTCAAAAACCTTAAAATTATGACTCTAACAATTTTTGAGAGACAGAACCCACAGAAAGATCCAGTGAGACAATTCTCCAGCCCAAGGTAATGTAGAAGATTGTGGGAAGGCTCTATTCCACAGAGTTGGTGGGGGCAGCAGTGCAGCCAGGATCACTGTGCCAGAGTGAAGGAGACTCAGCCTTCTGGAAACATCCCATTGGGTGCCTGGATCCCTGGGACACCAGCTCCTGGCAGCAGAAGCAGTTTCCTGACCTGTCAACCCAGGGAACACTAAACACAACTTGGAGGATCAGCAGGGAAATCTCTGGCAGAGTAAACATGAAGCCCAGGCCAATTTAGACTTTGGCATGGCCCTCAGCACAGTCACAGCCTTCAACACAGCCCAGATACCAGGAAACAGAAGCAGGCCCACAGAGACACTCCGCAAGGAGTCACCTAGAAGCTGCTTCCACAGAATTCATCCCATGGAAGGTAAGGGTGTGGGGGAGACTGCTAAGGTTTCTGCTCTGTCCCTGGGACAGGACTCTGGTGTTTTGTCCATATTCAGACCCTGGTCACAGTCTGGCCCCCCATTGCCTTAGAACAACGACCTTCCTCACAGCTCCATGGCAGAGGGGTATGCTTGTGGTCATCCACAGACCAAAGCACAGGCCAGTAGAGCACTCAGAGCCTTTTATAAGACCTTTCAGGAACTGAGGTCCTTGAAGAAGTGTCCCAATAACCCTCAAAAGCTTGGGAAGGACCCCAAAAACCAGGACTTAGGCTAGGGAAAAGAGTAAACAGAAAAAAAGGAACCTAACCATAGACAATTACTTCAGGTCCCATGGAGGATCAAAACACATACACTCATAAGATGACAAAATCCAAGCTTATGAATCCAAAGCCTCCAAGAAAAATAGGAGTTGGGCTTAAAATATGGCAGAGCTCAAAAAATGTTTTGAAACTCAAAAAAGGTAGGTAGAGGAAAAATTGGGAAGAGAAATGAGAGAGATACTAGAAAAATGTGAAACCAAGTCAGCAGCTTGGTCAAGAAGATCCAAAAAAATGCTGAAGGAAATAGCATGTTAAAAACCAGTTTAAGTCAAATGGAAAAAGGAGTCCAATAAGTTAATGAAGAAGACTACCTTAAAACACAGAATTGATAAGATGAAGAAAGATATAAGAAAGCTCTCAGAAGAAAACACCTCTTTCAAATGTAAAATGGAGCTAAAGGAAGCTGGCAACATTGCAAAGAACCAAGAAATAACAATGCACTCTCAAAAGAATGAAAAACTAGAAGAAAATGTGAACTTTCTCATTGAAAACAAAACAACTGATCTGGGAAAAACCAATCCAGAAAAGATAATTTAAAAAGTTATTGGGCTACCTGAAAGTCATGATCAAGAAAAGAGCTTTGACTTCATTGTTAAAGAATTTCTACAGAAAAAAATTGCCCTGATATCCTAGAAGCAGAGAGATAAATAGAAATTGAGAGAATCCACTATAACCTCCTCCTGAAAGAGTTCCCAAAAATCTCCAAGAATATTGTAGTCATGTTCCAGAACTCCCAAGTCAAAGAAAAAATATTACAAGCAACCAAATGAAACAATTCAAATATCCTGGTGCTGCAGTCAGGATTACACAGGACTTAGCAACAACCACATTAAGGGCTCTTAGTGCTTGGAATATAATATTCCAGCAAGCAAAAGAGCTTGGAATGCAACTGAAAATCAACTACCCATCAAAACTGAGCATCCTCTTTCAGGGGAAAAGATGGACTTGCAATGAAATAGGTAAAATTCAAATGTTCCTGTTGAAACAGCCTGTTCAAACAGGAAGCTTGATCTTCAAGTACAGGACTCAAGTGAAACATAGAGAGCATGGACAAGAAGGGTAAATTATGAAGGATTTAAGGATGATGAACTGTGTGTATTCATGAATGGGAAGAAAATACTGATAATATTCATATGAATCTTCTCATTTAATAGAGTACTTAAAAGGAGCATATATAGGTAAGGCACAGGAGGGAGCTGAATTTGAAGCTATGATATATTTTAAAACTAGAGTCAATGGGTAGAAAGGAAGTGTATCAGGAGAAAGGGAATAGAGAGATAGAATGGGCTCAGATATTTCAAGTAAAAGAGTCAAGAAAGAGCTTTGCAATGGTATGAAAGGGGGAAATGTGAGGGGGATTGAGAGAGCCCTCATTCTCATTGGGAAATGGCTCAGAGAGGAAACAACACACATAATTATTAGGGTATAGAAATCTAGAGGCAAAAGGAGAGAAAGAGAATGAGAGAAAGGGGACAGGGGAATGGGGGGTGAAGGTGTTAGAGGACAAATTGGATCAAAGGAGAAAATAGTGAGATATAACACATTTTCTTTTTTACTTTTTGCAAGGTGGTGGGATTGGGTGGACTGTTCAGGACCACAAGACTGGCTGGTTGCTGGGTCTCTGGGGTGGGATGTAGGCTTCGGGCCTGCTGGCCCCAGGACCAATGCTGTGTCTTCTGTGCCAATCAGCTGCCCCACGGCACACTTTTTAAGAGGGACAGAGTGAAAGGAGAGAGAAAATATAATCAATGGTAGTGGGGAGTAATGAATGTAGGGAATTATAATCAGCATCAGCAACTGTGGAAAAATATAGAACTAAATTCTCTGATGGACTTATGACAAAGAATGTGATCCATCCAGACAGAGCTGATGAGTATCTGAACACAGACTGAAGCACATTATTTTCTCTTTATTTCACTTTATTTTTCATGAGGTTTTTTAAATTTTGTGGAGAGGAGGGGGGATTATGATTACTCTTACGACGAGAGTATTTTAGCACTGTGTAAATAAAAATGCAAATTAAAAAAGAAAAACATCAAAAAGTAAAGAGAACAGATGGTGATAATCAAAAAAAAAAGGAACTGAAAAGATTGCATGATGTAACAAGACAAATCTCAGCTCTCCTCAATTTCAAACAATCAATGACTAGAAAGACAAAATAGATATTTCCTTTATTCTTATGGGCATTATTTTCATTATTTAGCACACTGTGACATCAAACAATAAGAAATAATCCCACTACAACTACAAGCCTCCATGATGTCCATTAGAAAAAATTCTAACAAAATGATAGCAAAAAATGTCAGTTCCCATTCTACATGCATTACAAACCTAATAATAAAGACAAAAATCATACAAGGGAAAAATTAGGTAGTCAGACTACCTAATGAATGCTTAGAGAAATTCATTCTCAAAAATATTTTCCCATATCAGAGAGGTAGCAGAAGCCACAGTAGTTAAGGTAAAAGGAAAGTCTAAATAATATGAGGCATGGTAGACAGAGAGCTGGACTGGGAACCAGTAAGACCACAGGGATAAGAGTCATGCAGGAATATGAAACATGGAAAATTTGCAATCACTACCAGTGAAGAGAAAATTCTGCTTAAAATGAGTCCTTTCAGGGTCGGTTAGGTGACACAGTGAATAGAGCACCGATCCTGGAGTCAGGACATCCTGAGTTCAAATCCAGCCTCAGACAATAAGTACCTAGCTGTGTGACAAGTCATTTAACCCCATTGACTTACCAAAAAAAAACAACAAAAAAAGTAAGTCCTTTGGGGAAAACACACATATTATCTATCTATATAAATGATTTAAAACAATGCTTGATCTGTTAATGCGAGATGCATTTTAGCATTTTGTGGATAATAAGATAGCTAAATATCATTTGGACAAATTTTTAAGCCTTCAATTAACCCAACCTCTTGTTGATGTATTCTGCTTGCATTTATTTCTCATAATAAACCACGACTTCCAGAAGTTCTTATTGTCTCTTCTTCCAAGTTCATTCTCTTTTTTCCCCCTCCCTTTCAGGAAAAATGTAAGCAAAATTAAAGAAAGAATAAAGTTAGTTGTCCTGGGCAAGTCTCTCCATCTTGGTTTCTTCAAATTTAAAATGGGCGTAATAGCACAGCACTTTTATTTAGTTAGCATGTGGATCAAGTGAGATGATATTTGCAAAATGTTTTTCAAAACATAGAAGCAGTTAAGAAAAGTTAGTTATTAATGTTTTACTAGTTATGAAGCACTAAGAAAAAATACAATCATGAAATAAAGTTCTCCTAACAGCTTGCCAAAAAGATAATAATTTAATTAAGAACCTATGCTGTACCTGTGCTAGATACTGGGGTCACAAATACAAAGAACAAAGTAATCCCTACTCACAAGAAGCTTATATGCTAAGAGGAGGGAGACAGCAAGTACATTGCTAAAAGCAGAATAAATTTATTGTTCAGTGAAAACAAAAATTATTTGTTTCAGGGTGCTTAGATCCATGAGA